>NC_091437.1:84179237-84181737 GCF_964237555.1 Oryctolagus cuniculus
ACACAGTTGGCTGTGGGCAAGGAAAAGGATGGTGAAGGGGAGGAGGGAGGAATCACTGTTCCACATAACAAATCCAGGGACAGCAACTAACTACCTCTTATTTGTGCAGCATTTACATGTGAACTGATATTAAATTTTTGCTTTTGTAGCTGAAAATTGTTAAATATCCACGGTTTCATTGGCTCAACCTAATGTTTTTCCTAAGAGTTCCCCACATGTGCTCCATTGCAGTTATCTCACTATTAAAAAGGACTGAAGGTAGTACCTCAACATTTTGACCTTACAGTTTTAAAATAAATTAAGGAGGCCAGTGTTTGAATCAGTGGTGTGCCTGCATTTCATATCAGAGTGCCTGCTTCGAGTTCTTGCTATTCCACTTCCTGTCTAGCTCCCTGGTAATGCACACTGTGGGAGGCACAAGTAGTTGGGTCTCTGCCACCCATGTGGGAGACCCAGATTGGGTTCAAAGCTACTGGCTTTGGCCTGGCCCAACCTGGCTGTTGTGAGGTAATTAGGATGTGAACCACTGGATGGAAAATCTCTCTCCATCTGTCACATAAAATGGCAGTAAATAAATAAAAATTAAAAACTGAATGAAACTAAATTAATCTCAGTTGACCCACGATGGACCTTTCACCTTCTCAGGCCAGAGTCAGAGCTCAGATACTGACTGTCCTTTTGATGTTTGGCCAATCACTCTACCTCTAACCTCACTGCATTGTTGTGAGGATTAAACAAGATAACGCATGAAAAGTTTCTGCTTAATTGCTTGCCAGCTTCCAATGGACAGCTGTTATTATTACTGATCTGATTCACTCAAGATGGTAGACTAAGGGAGTGCAAACGGAAGCAAACACCTCCCACTCAGACTCGCCAGCTTCTTCACTAGCAAGAAGTTTCACTGAAATCAGAGCCTGAGAAATAAATAGCTCAGTACCCACCATGGAGGCGAGCCCAGGCTTCCCTAGAGGCCACCTCTGTACCCAACTGCTGGCCCTGCTATCTTGCAGTCCTATATCCACCAAAGCCATTTTACTTTGTGATTTCAGAAAAATAAATATGCAAAAGTAAATAAAAACTCATTACCGGTTTATCAATTCTTGGAGAAGGGCTTCTCCTAAAATGCTAGGGTGTTCAGTTGCATCCAGGAAGGTTTCTAATCCCTGACTTAAATCGTGACCATCTTAGCCCTTGTGAGTTTCAGACCAGACTATTCCATCCGAGCAACTCGATGCTGGGTCTATTTTTTTTTTAAAGAATTATTTTATTATATTTGAAAGACAGAGTTACAGAGAGAGGTAGAGCCAGAGAGAGAGAGAGAGATCTTCCATTCCGCCAGTTCACTCCCCAAATGACCACAACAGCCAGAGATGAGCTGATCTGAAGCCAGAAGCTTCTTTGGGTCTCCCATGTGGGTGCAGGGGCCCAAGGAGTTGGGCCATCTTCTACTGCTTTCCCAGGCCATAGCAGAGAGCTGGATAAGAAGTGGAGCAGCCGGAATTTGGATCGGCACCAATATGGGATGCTGGCACTGCAGGCTGGGGCTTTAACTTGCTGCGCCACAGCGCTGGCCCCAGATGCTGGGTCTTAGAAGTCACTTGTTTGGCTTTGCTATCCACAAGATCCGTTATTATAATTTGTGAACAGCAGAGGACATTAGAACATTTTCTAAGATAGCCACCAGTTAGTTTTCAAATTGTTAGGGTCATAGTCAAAATTATCCAAGCTGTGGAATATTACAGATCAGAAAGAACACAGGAGAAATGAAACATATACAGATATAGATAAAGATTAAAGCAAAACCTTCTTTGCACTTCTGGGAAGTTTAGCTAGGTCTGCTCCAAACCCCGAGGAACTGAAACTGAAAAGGGAAACTTGACGCTTGTTAAAAGGTGTTTGAGGTGAAAGGAGAATATGAAGAAGAGACAGGGTTGGATGGAAAAAGCCTCAGCTTTTCCAAGCCTCAGTGTTCTTATACTAAAAATGGGCAAAATTACTTTGATTTCATGTATTAACAAATTAGTGCTTGTTTAGAACAATGTGCAAGGGCCTTGGAAATAAAGTTGGCATACACAGGTGGCATTATTCAGCAAATTACAATTCTTAACTTGAAATACTACGCTTATTTTGGGGGCAGTCTTTAGTGGTAGGCTTATTACCTGCCAGAGAAAAAGAGAGTATATTATAATTGCAAAAATTTCATGGGAAAGATCATTTAGATTCCATAACTGTTCACATACTAACGAAAAAAATCTTCCAAATACAACTGTGAACAAGCCAAAGGACTGCTCTCAAAGTATATCAGATGCTACCTTGCAACAGGTCAGGCCATGTACAAAAGCCTCAACACCTCTTCTCAATGCCCAGTGTCTTGGCATCACTTCACATTTGCCCACTGAGTAAACTCTGCTCTAAATGGAGCTCGACACTTGGAGAATCTGCTTTTACCACGAATATTATTCCATTCAGATATTTTCACATTTTTTAATCACTGAAATAC
>NC_091437.1:84484237-84660943 GCF_964237555.1 Oryctolagus cuniculus
TTTTATGGATTTTCTTCTTGTTCAGTTTATTTATCTTTATATATGTATGCACACACATCAATTTGAATTAAACGAACTATATTTTTGTAGCTCTTGTATTTTACTTAACATATAATAACATTTTTATGTTATATCATCCAATAAAGTGGTTTTTCTATTTCCTCATTTTATTATGTCATGTGTATGTATTACAGTGTCACAAATCTATATTGTCGAGAATTCAGGACTACAATTATATAACTTTTGTACATGTTAAGAGATGGATATTGGTATATATTTGAATTGCACCCAGTTATCTAACAAATGAAATTATCTTTAATAAAATTTCTCCAGGTAGAATGGCCTTGGAATTGAGCAACCAGGAACTAATAATGATGAAATATGCATTGTATACTTGATAACAGCATTTTCTCTTAATAGCACATTTATTTTAGGGTGGATTTCATCATGAACTCTCTGGAGCAATATCCCAAACCTTCTTTTGCACACAATTTGCAAACTTTTGCTTTCATCTTTCTATCAGGTGGTCTGGCACTGCCAATATTTTAGTGCTGATAACCTATGTGAGAACTAAGGTGACCTCTCTAGAGACTAATCTTCTGTGGACTGGCGAACTTGGAAATCACACTTTAAATGGAATTAAGTGCCGTGATATAAATCTTGATGAGACTGCTCATTACTAATGCCTCTTCTCTTAGCATCCCTGGAATTTCATCCTGTACTTTCTTGAGTCTGTTATCTGTACATTTTTGCTTTCCTGAGAGTGGTTTGTGAAATAAAGAGAACATTTACTTCCCATTTGACTATTTTATAATAGCTTCTAAATAGGAAAGTTGTGAGAAAATGTTCACATATAATGTGAAGCTATTGAATTTTTTCATCAAAGGCGAGAAAAAGCAAAAAAAGAAAAATCTCATTTCACCTAATGCATTTCACAGATTGCCATAAACTGAGACTCTTTATCACTGGAAAGAAAATGCTGCTTTTCTTCTGTAGGAAACAAACATATTTGCATCATAACAGAACAGGGAAGCTGTAAATAGAAGGGTAAATTTTGGTTGTTGCTATGCAGACTGAGCTGTCATAACCTTCTGAGTCACTGGGAGGATATTTTCACACAAAAGGTGAGCAACTAATAATTTATTCATTAGAATCTATGATTTACTTTCATACATAAATAAGCACATTTTAAAAAATACCCAAATCTTGATGACTTCAGGTTTCAAGGGAAACTTCATTATTTATCTTGATGATTCTTTTAAAATTCTGGATTCATAATCTTGTGTTTGCAGAACTTCCATTTGCATGTAGCTTTAGCCAATAAAAGCTATTCATTGATAGCCTCATCGCTCTGCCTACTCCAAGTCTAATATCAGAGATAGTGAGATTTCTCTTCTATCATTTTGTATCTTCCATTTCCTTGTAGAGAAGCTGTTCTTTAGCCCATTACACTTCCTAATCTGGGTGTAGCTCTAATTTCCCATGTCCACTGTCACTCTCCTATATATTATGACCTCTCTTTCCAGCCTGGACTTGTTGAGTGTTTTATCTCTTTGACTTCTACCATTCCTGCCCGCTACGAACTTAATTGATTTAACCTCTATTAATCACCAGATTCTGATTCCCATTACTAGTATTATTATCCCTGAACTGTCAAGAGTTGATAAAGTCATGTTGTTGAGAAAATTGGTTAACATCCATGCTATCCAACCCTCTTTCGGTTCTCACCACTGCTAAGAATTCCTTTTTTTTTTTAAGGTTTTTTTTTTTTTTTTAAATTTAATGAGGGCATTTTTACATAGATAAAACTTTAGGAATATAATGTTTCTTTCTCTCTTACTCCCCATGCTGCTCCCATTCCACTTCCCATTCCCTCTCCCATCTCCTTCTTCATTATGGATCACTTTTAGTATGACGTTATATATAGAGGACCAACTCTGTGCTAATCATAGATTTCAACAAGTTGCCCCCACGCCCACACATAACATATAGAATACAGTTTGTGGAGAGAATTTGCAGTCGAGTCTCATATTACAAAGAATTCCTTTTTATAAAATAATTTCTGGAAGACTACTAGCCTTGGTATCTAAAAAGAATGCTGTAAACTTTTAAGCTATTTTCTTTCTGTTTTCTCAGGATGAGAGTCACTTTATCTTATTTTTAAATTTTAGAATTAATTACATTTGAAAGGTAGAGCAACAGAGAGAGGGAGAGAGACAGAGACTTTCCTTCCACTGATTCACTCCCCAAATGCCCACAACCGCTGGTGCTTTGCCAAGCTGAACCCAGAAGCAAAGAATTCAGTCCAGGTCTCCCATGTGGGCAGCAAGGACTCAGCTAATTGGGCCATCACCTGCTGCCTTCCAGGGTGTACATTAATAGAAGCTAGAACCAAGAGCAGTTCTGGGAGTCAAACCCAGACACTCTGAAATGGATGTCCATAGCAGTGTCTTAAGTGCTACTCCAAGCACTCACCTCTGAGCTCTTCTCAGATTATCAAATTGATTGTAATTCCCCAAACATGAACAGATTACGTTCTAACCTGGACAGGAGACAGAGGCTATCTACTGCGACTGCTGTTATTCTTTCCCTTGGCCTCATGATGACTCCCACCTACTTCTTTGTTTCCTATATTTGAGAGCGTGTTCCTTATTGCAGTGGCTCTCAGGCTTTAGTAAACCACAAAACCATCTGAAAACCTTAGAGATGGAGGTTGCCTGTGTTTTCCTGAAGCACAATGACTAAGCAGGACCGCGGTGGAGCCCAGGCATCTACAATGGAATGAGTGCTCCATGGGTTCTTCTTCAGGAGAGAACCACTCACTTGGAGAAGCACCATCTAAAATTCAAGCCTCAGGTTTGCTTGCCCTCTGAATCTCATATTTCTCCCTAGAATTGCTGACATCAACAGGGAACACAGTGAAGTTTGAATGGAAGATTAAAAACAAAGTTTTTTGCCTAAGTGTGTCCCCAATATTAAAAGGCATATCCTAACATGTTTGTTATTTATCTGAAATTCAAATTTACTGGATGTTCTGCAGCTCTATTTGCGTGGCTTGGGACCCTCTCTTTACTCTAAGGCCATTCCGTTTTTCTTCTCTGATGGCTGTCAGTAAACAGACCCTTGCCATCTGCCTGTAAATATACAGAGGGTCTTGGCTTTCCTTTATGCCAGGACAACACCAACCTCTAAGTTCGCTTTCCATTGAGATTTCTTTTCACATTTCTACAGGTGCTATCTATAATGACTTATTATTCATTTTATTTCTGATGTGCTTTTCATGGAGCTCAAGTTCCTTTCTCACATCCTAGATTTATGCTTGTTAAAATTCAACTTCTTTTTAAACTTTTTGTACTCCCACAAGACCCTGTATATAACTACTTCATTGTAACTGATTTATAGGTGTGAATTCCTATTAGACTACAAGTTAGTCCCTTGGGAACTGGAACTGTATACCTAGTTTGTTTCTTTTTCTTCTTCTTCTTCTTCTTTTTTTTTTTTTTGGACAGGCAGAGTGGACAGTGAGAGAGAGAGAGAGAGAGAAAGGTCTTCCTTTTCTGTTGGTTCATGCCACCCCCCCCCCAATGGCTGCTGCAGCCGATGTATATTTATTCACCATCTCCCAATCCTTAATCTTTTTTTTTTTTTTTTGACAGGCAGAGTTAGACAGTGAGGGAGAGAGAGAGACAGAGAGAAAGGTCTTCCTTCTGTTGGTTCACCCCCAAAGTGGCCGCTACGGCCGGCGTGCGGCAGCCAGCACGCTGCATCTGGCGCACTGAGCTGATCCAAAGCCAGGAGCCAGGTGCTTCCTCCTGGTCTCCCATGCGGGTGCAGGGCCCAAGGACCTGGGCCATCCTCCACTGCACTCCTGGGCCACAGCAGAGAGCTGGCCTGGAAGAAGGGCAACCAGGACAGGTGCCCCAACCGGGACTAGAACCCGGGGTGCCGGCACCGCAGGCAGAGAATTAGCTTAGTGAGCTGCGGGGCCGGCTCAGTCCTTAATCTTTTTTTTTTTTAACTTTTATTTAATGAATATAAATTTCCAAAGTACAGCTTATGGATTACAATGGCTTCCCCCCAATAACGTCCCTCCCACCCGCAACCCTCCCCTTTCCCACTCCCTCTCCCCTTCCATTCACATGAGGATACATTTTCGATTCTCTTTATATACAGAAGATCAGTTTAGCATACATTAAGTAAAGATTTCAACAGTTTGCTCCCACACAGAAACATAAAGTGAAAAATAATAGATGATTTTTTAAATGATGATGAAATCAGATCAGACCTATTGTCATGTTTAATCCCAGTGAGAGTCAAGTTGGGAATTGCTAATTTCTTCCTTTTTTTTTTTTTTTTTTTTTTTTTTTTACAGAAGATCAGTTTAGTATACATTAAGTAAAGATTTCAACAGTTTGCACCCCCATAGAAACACAAGGATCAAGTCTCATTGATTCTTCTTCCCATTTGCATATGCAAATCATTCTTTGATCCTGGATATCAGAACTTTCCCAACAGTCACCATGCTATGCTGTCAGGCCAAGAATGGCAATGATTTCCATCAGTGTGGGACCACTCATAGCCCATTTTCTCCAGTATTCTATCCAACATAGTTTCTATGTGTGTTGTGATATTATAATAATGAAAAAGTCACTGCTTTGTTGATACTAAGTGGGTAGATATTTCTTTTTCACTAATATTTAACTTTGTATGTGCTGCTTAATCTTTCTACCAATTTCCTTGAAAGATTATTCCAAAGTTGAGTTTATATTAGTCATGAAAACCCTTAGCATTATTTCATTAATGTAAGGACAATTATGATCAATGAAGGAATTACAATACAGATTATATCTGATATGAAGAAATTAGGTACTTTGTTTTTAAAGACATGTCAGTAAGGCAGGAGAGCCAAGCATACATTCATAGAAGTACCACCAGGATTTGTGTTCCAGATCTGCTTCCCGTTTCCAACTTCCTGCAAATGTAGTCAGGAAGCTGGGTCTCTACGAGGCATGTGGGAGATCTGGGTGGAGTTCCCAGCTCCTGGCTTCAGCCTGGCCCAGCTCTGGCAGTTGAGGGCAAATGAGGAGTGAACAATGAATGGAAGATCTCTCTTTGTCTCTTTACCTCCCTCTGTCTCTTCTCCTGCCAAATGAATATTAAAAAACAAATAAAAACTACCAGGGCAGTCTATGGTAAGGGCCAAATGTATGTTACAAAGTGTTGGAGGTTTTGCTGAGAGGTTACTGAGTTGGGCAGTCGTTTGAAAAGTGGGCTCGGAGTCTCCTAGGTTGATGGGATCTTACTGATCTGAAATATTCTGAGGGATTATTTGTAAGAAAGAAACCAAGGTTCAAACCACTTTGTGTTTCAAGACTACAATCATCTGCAAGTGGAATATTTCACTTTTGATTTAGCTCAGATTTTGACACACAATTTGAAAATATTTTAAGGACAATTCCTCCCCTTTCTTAGTCATACAACTGAAAAATGAGAAAGACCTCTATCAATGTAACTTTCTTTGTCTATCTGGGGTGGGGCTGTGCTGGTTAGGGTTGTCTTTATTTACTGTATTCTATCCTTTGTCTTTTCTTCTTGCTCTATCTCTCCTTTGTTTATGATCAGAATGACTTTAGATGAAGAAGGAAGATGATAGAAATCAGCATTCTCCAGGCAGGGGCAGGTGGCCCCTCTGTGATCTCTGCCAGCTGCAGTTTTTGATCAGCTATCACAAAGAAAATGATGAAACAGGGAAAGGCAGAAGGGAGCCAGCAGGCTGTAAAATCGCTCTCCTCCTTGCAACTCCATGACCTCCAGCCGCTGGGTTCCTTTTCTCTGGGTACTTAGTCAGGATTTAAAACTAAGAAAAGTGAGCTGAAGAACTGGAAAGTAGTACCTGCCTTTTAAAAATTTCCTAAATTGGTCTCATCAGCAGCAGCTTTAATATGATGCTGGGAATACATTTCCTTTTAAGAAACATTTGCTATACTGGCTGCTTTGACTTGTGGTTTATCTTAAAATGAGTCAACCTCACTGATATCTTAAAAAACACTTCAGTGTTACCGAATTAGCTCTCAGCTCTAACCTGAGTACACAGCATTAGCTTCCTGTAAATTACTATATAAGCTCAAAGCCATTTAGAACACGGAGCACTTGATTCTTTCCAGGCAAATCAATGGAATGGCAGTTTTCCTCCATGTGATAGATACCATCAAGATTTTGTTTTCTCTACACAATGCATTAGAACAATATTATGTACTAATGCAAGTATTACATTAATGAAAGTAATATTTTAGTGATAAGGACAAGGTTTTTTTTTTTTTCTTCTACTTATTAGCAGAGCAAAAGCATTATTAGGCGGTTGATTTAGATGGAAAATTTTCATTGGAGTCTTTAACAGATCAAGGAGTGCAGAGGTTCTGGGTGAGATGATCAGAAGTTTTCATGAAATTGATTGGAAGAGAAAAACGTTGTCTTCATTTCTCTCTAAATCTTCTCTTAATGGTTTTCCAATTATTTTCTGCTCTCTCGTGAGGTCAGAATCTAGTCCATTTTTTAGCACGTTGCTCCCAGTTTCTCAACAGTGTCTGGTCATAGGCAGGCAGGATGTGTACTAATCTACAGTGAGCTGCACTCAGAGATGCTACTATGCTTCTCTGACCTTTTTTTTTGGGGGGGGGGGTTCCCACTAAAATTTATTCATCCTTTATTTCAATTCTATTTGTTTTAGGCTGTGCTATTTAAACATGAGCTAATTGAACAGATTAGCCCATTGAGATAAGGTGTTAACACTACTTTTCTGTTTTAGACAATGGTAAGTCAGTTAAAATAATGATGCATCAAATGACAGCCCTTATTTAATGATATTTATTGGGGGGCTTTAGACAATGTGCAAGTCTATGAGGAGCATGGTTTCGGTAACAATAGCTATTTAAGTGATCTAAATTGATAATTCTTTGGCTATTTCATAAATGACCCAGTGTAGGCAGCACCTTCATGGTAAGCTGAGACTTGGAAGAATCATCAATATGACTTAGAGTATACCTAGGATCAATATGATCAGAAATAGTCTACGTTGGCCAGTATCAAGCAATGAATGTAAATTCACAGATTTTTTAGTACTAAAGGGTATAATAAATAAGACAATCAGTTGTTGCAAGCACAATTAAATAGATTGACCTCAATAGTAATATAAATTTTTGAGGTCAAATGAGAAAAAAGAAGAAATGTAGAAGACCTTATTTGGTTTTATCATTGTTGGTCAAACAATAGGAAAGTTCACAGTTTCCAATAAATTATACTTGATGGTAGCAAACAATGAAAAATGCAGAAAAATAAATTGGGAATAATTCAATAATTTACTTAAAATAAGATAGCTGTAGTCTACTTATTCCAATTATTATTATAAGAGCTACAAATAAATAGCAGTCTATACCGCTTCTGTTTCTTTTCCATTCTTTCTGGAGTCATTTTGTTTTGCTGATATATCATGAGATTACTGTAAGCATCAAAAGTCCCCCTTTGGAGGAAGGATAATGCTACCAGAAAACAAGATTATTTGTTGATCATGTGTCATGGTGAAGGCAGTGTCTAGGCCTGTGACAGTAAATTTCATTCTTTCTACAGTTGAATGAGAAGTTGCCACTTTTCACCTTGATCACCTTCCTTTGTTTTTTCCTTTGGTGTGTGTCCCAAGGCTGGGCTTTGTCATGTCCAAACAGAACATAAGTGTTTTAGGTCAAAGGGGCTGAGACCGACATGTGAATCTTTTTGCTTCTGCTTATCATGCCATTAAACAAAGATATACAGTTCACATTTATTTGTCATACATGGATTCATATGCATGTACTAATAATCAGCCCATACACAAATTTATAAGGCAACTTGACATAACAGAAAATGTGAAGATAGCTTCTGTCATCATGGAAAATTTCTTAGGCTATCTCCACAATTATACTATATACTAAAACAACAAACAATAGATATAAAAATAACAAACATGCACACACACACACACATGAGGAAATGGAATATTTGCTCTATCTTTTAATTCCAGTTTCCCATGAACTTTTTGAAGCCCCTGTTTATTCTTGATTAATAATAATTCACTTTTCAGAATTCAGAACCTATAATATTAGAAAATCATAATACATTTACTTTTTTTTTATTTAATGAGCATAAATTTCCAAAGTACAGCTTATGGACCACAATAGCCTCCTCCCCACCGTGTCTTCCCTCCCATCCACAACGCTCCCCTTTCCCACTCCCTCTCCCCTTCCCCTTCACATCACGATTAATTTTCAATTATCTTTATATACAGAAGATCAATTTAGCGTATGTTAAGTAAAGATTTCCACATTTTGCTCCCACACAGAAACACAAAGTGTAAAATACTATTTGAGTACCAGTTATAGCATTGATTAAACACCTAAGAGTAATTGTGTATTAATTACAGAGCTCAACCAATAGTTTTAAGTAGAATATAAAATGCATCTTTTGTATTGTTGTGGCTTCCCCCCGACCTCCCTCCCTCCCGCGGCCCTCCCCTCACCCCTCTCCTCTCCCATCCCACCCTTCATCACGTTTCATTTTCAATTACCTTCATATACCAAAGATCAATTTAGTATATACTAAGCAGGGATTTCAACAGGTTGCACTCACACAACCGAACCAGGTATGGGGTATTGTTTGACTAGTAGTGTTGTTTTTGAGTTTCATAGGTAAACATATTAAGGACAGAGATCCTGCGTGGGGAGCATGAACCCAGTGACTCCCGTTGTTGATTTAACAATTGGCACTCTTATTTATGACGTCAGCAATCACCCGAGACTCTTGCTATGAGCTGTCTAGGCTATGGAAGCCCCTTGAGTTCACCAACTCTGAATTTGTTTAGTCAAGGCCATATCACAGTGGAGGTTCCTTCCTCCCTTCAGAGAAAGGCGCCTCTCTCCTTGATGGCCTGATCCTTCTGCTGGGGTGTTGTTCACCAGGATCCTTCATTTAGATTGTTTTTTTGCCACCGTGTCATGGCTTTCCATGCCTGCGAGACTCTCATGGACCTTTTAGTCAGATCCGAATGTCCCAAGGGTTGCATAATACATTTACTTTAAGGAATAGTAGATTCCTTTTTGATACTAATAACTATGATAATATTTTATTTATTTAGCTGATTCCAAAGCTGCCACTAAATAAAATATGTAGCTCTCCCTCCTTTATGTGTGCAAACAAAACCCTTTCAATCTATCAGCTTAGCCCTTCCCAGCATTGCTCAGCTGCAAAAACTGATGTCCCCTACCTTCAGAGCCAAATCTACTCATATGTAGGGGGAAGTCCTTGCAAAAGGAGACTATACCTCAGGATTTTCTTGCAGAATTTGGAATTAGAATTTCTGCTGTCATCAGTCTGGCAATTGAGCAAAGTGGAAGATCCATCCCTGCCTCATGGAGTCTCAATACCCTTCCCTCTGTCCATCACTGCTGCAGCACACAGAGTGTGGTCCTCTTGTGTTACTTTCCTCTTTGGTTCTCCAGAGCCAAGAGGTTTGCTAGAGCAATGTGAAGCCAATTCTATCTGTCTTAGTTCTTGTTCACACCTTTCTGGAAACCTGCCCTTCGTATCAACCATGCTACTGATTAGGGCTTTGCTTCCATGTGGCTAATCACCCAGAAAAAAAGCATATCTGCTGACTGACATTGAGTCAAATTTCTGTATGACTCACCAAAGTGAACCTCTAGGTTGTATGCCAACCTGGACAGTCTTGAGGTGTTTACAGTTTAGTTACGTGTCTTCCCTATTTGGGATCCTTAGAAGCTGGTAAGGCTTTCTCATACTCATGCTTGTATTCTGGTAGATGGTGTCGCTCCCCGTCTTCATGGGGGAACGACACAGAACCCTGCCTAGGCTTCATATCCGAGTCACGGCACCATTATGTCGCTCCCCGTCTTCGTGGAGGAACGACACAGGACCCTGCGCTGTTCTTTCGTCTGCTCGGCCCTCCCCGGGTTTGCTGCTGGTTCTTCCCGGGTTGGCTACCGACCCTTCCACCTCCGTGGAAGGGCGGTTCCCCCTGGCCACTTTCCCCACTTCCGCGGGGGAGCGGCACACCACTGGCCGGCTCTCTCGGGGGCTGCACAGGTGTTCCCCTTAGATGTTCCTGGTGCATGCCGTCTCTCTCCTCCTTTATAGTCCTCTTCCACCAATCCCAACTCTGCTACCCACACGCTGAGTACGCTGCTCTCCTCCAATCAGGAGCAGGTCCCACAGTTTATTGGTTGAACTGAAGGCAGCTGTGTAGAAGCTGTTTCCCTTCTCATCGCCATATTGTGGGAAAGCAGATGCATAGAATAAGTCTTAATTCCAGTAACTTAGTCTAGTCCGAGTTGCTCCCAGTTGCTCCCCACAAGATGGAAAATGCTAGTTATTTATTTATTTCCTGGCAACTGAAGTTTTTCTTAAAAGTAGAATGCCTCTACTTATGAAAATCAGGTTTAGAGGCTGGAAATATGGGCTAGGAGAGACAAAGAGCTGAACTCCTTTTCATAAGAAATGAATATCAAGAACAGATATATTCTGGAGGAGGTTAAAGAACAAAGTTTTCAGAAACATTTCTGTAGATTGGAATTTAACAAAAAGGGGTGATTCAAAAAATTCGTTGGGTTGGTGTTGTGGTACAGCAGGTTTAATGGCCACCTGGATCACTCATATCCTTTACTGGCTACTCCATACTTCTGTTAATATGCCTGGGGGATGGCAGATGACTGGTCAAACACTTGTTTCCTGCATGGAGTTCCAGGCTCCTCTCTTTGGCCTAATGTGTGCATTTGGGAAGGGAGCCAGTAGATAGATGATCTCTCTCTCTCTCTCTCTCTCTCTCTCCTTTCTCTGTCTTTCCCTCTTTCCTTCACTCTGCCTTTCAAATAAACAAATCAACATGATAGCAAAGAATGGGAAAAATTGGTCATAAGAACAAGAATGTTGAATATTTCATGTTAAGTTGGTTAATATAATAACCAAAATATACAAAATAAAACTTAGGATAACTCAATAACTTACTAGAGAAGAATTTTTATCACTTATTTTAACTGCTATTAGAAAATACAAATGAATATTAGAATTGCTTGGCTCCTTATTCTGACATTCTCTTTTCATTCAGTTTTGGGGGGTCTTCCAAAGAATGCAATGCCTTCCACCAGTGCCTACCAGAAGCAGGGTGTTGTGCTATTCTTGGATATTCGAAGAGAAGGTAATCCTTCCCATTGTATACATCACTGCTGAGAAAACTTTAGGAACTCTCCAGGCTCTGTGAAGTCATTTTTGAAAATCACTGAACTGAATTTTCTCTTCCCCACATTTAAAATTCTTCAATTTTATGGCAGATTAACACTGCTCTGTTATTACCCACCTATTCTCCAAAGGAATTCTAACAAGCTATAAAGATATCATTAGGTATTTCATTCTCCAAACCTGGAGATCTTGTGGCTCTTCCCCTTCAACATGAACACATTTCTAGCTCATATCTGTAATGCTGCAAAACTAAATGAGCATATATGACACTCAGGATGTGCCAATGTCCAAAGCAACTTCCCAGAAACTCCCTAGAATAAGCATTGTCATTATTGCCACCTTAGAAGTGAGGAAGAGAGGTGCAAGGAGATTATGTGACTGACCAAGGTCACATAGTCCCTATGTGAAAAAAAATGATCCTAATGGAGACTAGGGTACATGCTCACATCTCTCCAATCACAGAGGCTTACCAGAGAATTCTCACCTCTTTGTCTATTTTTCCATACCAACCTTCCATTCTGCACACAATGGATTCAGTGACTTTTTGATAACATAAATAGGTCAGCTCGTTCCTGCACTTAAAATCAGCCAGTGCTTCCCATTGTAGAACAGTAAAATTGTATACATTCTGTCATTGTAGGATCTGATCTTGCCTCTTTTTTTTTTTTTATCAGTCTCTTCATGCCATGGTATAAACTGCACAAGATCAGGAATTCTGCCAGTCTTATTTATTTCTGTCTTCTCAGAATAGTAAGAGTAATTGTCACATAATTGTACTTAAAAACGAAGCATTTAGGGGTGGGCCTTTGGCCTAGTGGTTAAGATGTCAGTTAAGATGACTGTGATCCGTATTGGAGTTCTGAGTTGTATGTCAAGCTCTGATTCTAGCTCCTGCTTCCAGCTAATGCAGGCCCCAGGGCAGCAGTGGGGATGGTTCAAGTAGTTGGGTTCTTATTATCCTCCTGAGAATTCTGAATTGAGTCCCCAGAGCTTTGGCTAAGCCTTTCCTCAGCCATTGCCAGCAATTGGGGATTGAGCCAGTAGATAGATTTTTTTTAACTTTATATATCTGTCTCTCTGCCTTTCAAGTAAATAAATAAAAACAATTAATGAAATCATAAGTAGACCATTCACATGGAAGGCAAGAGAGGGGGAGAGGAAACCTATTTATTACATGGATCATCATCCATTTACACTGCTTCTTCTGAAAATCCTGAGCTCCGATATTCTGAATCTCCTGTTGTATCCCGGTGTGCCATATCCTTGCATATCCTTGCCATATCCTGCATTTACCTTAGAACCAGAAAATATGCTGTGCTTCCCTCAACGTCCATCCTGTTGAGTGAGTCTTGTTGAGCAGTATGGGGACTGACCACCCTGCCTTTCACGTTTTTAATTTATTTTTATTTTTATTTATTTTTTTGACAGGCAGAGTGGAGACAGAGAGAAAAGTCTTCCTTTTGCCGTTGGTTCACCCACCAATGACTGCTGTGGCCGGCGTGCTGCGGCTGGCGCACCGTGTGGATCCGAAGGCAGGAGCCAGGTGCTTCTCCTGGTCTCCCATGGGGTGCAGGGCCCAAGCATTTGGGCCATCCCCACTGCCTTCCTGGGCCACAGCAGAGAGTTGTCCTGGAAGAGGGGCAACTGGGACAGAATCCAGCGCCCCGACTGGGACTAGAACCCCGTGTGCTGGCGCCGCAGGCAGAGGATTAGCCTAGTGAGCTGTGGCACCAGCCAACCTTTCATGTTTTAAGCCAACCACTTTAGAAATTCAGCCACCAATCTTTTCTTAGGATAAAAACTTCCTCATTGTTAATTATATTGTTTTGGCACCACTAACTGTCAAATTATCAGAATATTCAAAGAAAATAATTTGATCTTCCTACTTTACTAATTCACATAGGAAATACATTTCTTCTTTTCCCATCTATCTTGGTGAATATTCTTATATGCTGTCAATATGTCAAGTAAATGGAATTTGACAACATAAACAAATAATCCCCATTTTTCAAATGTCTATACTATTCAGAACAATATACAGATTCAGTGTAAACCCTATCAAAATTTGAATGGCATTATTCACAAAATAGAAAAAAAAAGTATAAAATTGGTATGGAGTTAGAAAAGACCCAGAAGTATGCAAGCTATTTTGAGAAAGAAACACAAAGTTAAAGGCATTACATTTTCTATTTTAAAGCTATATTACAAAGCAATAGTCATCAAAACAGTAGGGTACAAGAATTGAAAACATACCAACCACTAGAAAAGAATACAAAGCCAATATGAACTAAAATACATGTGGTCACCTAATTTTCAGCAAGTGCACTAAAAAGACATGGTGGAGAAAAGAATAGTGGTCAATAACTTGTACAGGAAAACAGATATTCACATGCAAAAGAAAGAACTTGTATCCTATGTTATATCATGCACAAAAGTCAACCCAAAATAGATAAAAGATCTAAATTGAAGACTTGAAATCATAAAATTTCTAAAAAATAAAGAAAAAGTTCCTGAACAATGCCTTTGATAAAGATATTTTGGATATCTCACCAAAAGCTTAAGGTACAAAGACAAATGGGACTACATCAAACTAACAAAGGAAATGGTTAAAAAAAATTAACCTTTTGATTTTGAGATATTATTTATAAAAAATATATCTAACTCACAAAACTGAGCTGTAGAAAAACAAATATTCAATTTTAAAAATGGGCAAGGGGCCTAAATAAACCTTTCTCCAAAGAAGACATAAAAATGACCAAAATATATATAAAAAGATATTCAATATCGTCTTATCAAGGAAATGCAACTTAAAACTCTAATGAAGTATCACTTCACTCCAGTTAGACTGGCTACCATCAAAAAAAGACAAGAAGTGGCAAGTGTTGGCAAGGATGTGGAAAAAAATGAACTCTTGTACACTGTTGGTGGGAATGTGAATAGGGACAGCCATAGTGGAAAACAATATGGATATTGCTAAAGAAATGGAAAATGGAACAATTGTGTGACCCAGCAATCCTTTTTCTGGTCATATACTTCAATAAAATGAAATTACTACTTCGTAAAGATAGCTGCACTCTCATATTCACTGTAGCCCTATTCACAATAGCAAGATATGGAAACAATCAAAGTGTCCATTGACATGTGGATGGATAAGGTCCAGCTGAGCATGCAAACACATTATTCAGCCTTAAAGAAGGAAGGAGAGCCTCTCATTTTCCACAATATACATGAAGATGAAAATAGAAACCTTCATGCTTAGTAAAATAAATCAGACACAAAAAGAAAAATGCTGCATGATTGAACAGATATACATAATCTTTTTGTTTAAAAATGAAAATAAATGATGAAAGAGTAAAATGGCACCTACCAGGAGAAGCAGGTGGGCATTTCAGGGGAAGCAGGGGTTGTGGTAAATAGGAGAGAGAGGTCAGAGGATGCAAAGTAGCAGATACATGGGATGAACAGGTCATGGGAGTTTATGTACAATAAGAGGAATGTAGTTGACAGTATTGTATTATATTTGGGATCATTTCTAAGAAAGTAGATTTTAAGTGGCTTTGCCATACAAAAAGGCATAACTATGTGTGATCTCAGATATGTTAACTTGCTTGGCTCTAGAAACCATTTATTTCTATATGTCAAAATATCACATTATACATTTTAACTATATACAATGTAAAGAAAAAGATAATATGAAGAGATAGGACTGCTACTTCAGTCAGAGTTTCACATATCTATCTTTTCTAAAAATGGCACAGAGTTTCTTTAAGTTGACAATGCAAGATTCTGTCTTTGTTGCCATGCTAAGTCTGCTCTTTATTGTTTTTCTGCTGTGGTCTTTCCTGCTCTGAATCCAAATTTCTTTATTTTCCCCCTCAAATAGGAAATAATTATCAATCTATGGAAAAGATTTTAGAAATTATTGAATATGTTTGAGAATTATTTGTGTCATTGTTAATGTATTTGGTCATAGTTTCTTTGGATTATATTTGCTGATGATAAAGTCACCTCATAATTCAGTGGACTGATACGACAGAGATTTATTCTTCATCATGACTCTCTGAGCGTATGGGTGGATGATTTTCGGGCTTTCCTTGGCTCACTCATGTGGCTGCACTTAGCTGAAAGGCTGAGTGAGCAGAGAGGGTCAGAATGGTTTTATTCATTCATATCACAGTTGGAGTTGATCCCTGGCTAGATAGCCTGGTTCTCCTTCACATAGCTCTCGTCCTCCAGCATGGTAGCTACATTCCTTGTGCGATGATCAAGAAATAAGTAGAAGAAGAAATGGGTGCAAATTCTCTTAGTGTATAACCTTGAAAGCTGCCTGGCATCATTTCCTTTGCGTTCTACTAGTCAAACCAAGTCACAATATAGGTGGGAATTCAAAGGTCAGGGGGAGGCATATTTTACTTTCTGGAAAGAGAGGCAAAAATCACACGGCAAAAGGGTGAGCATATGGGGATTGGAGTAATTTGTGGTCATATTTTACAATTTGCCACATTCACTAACCTTGAACAATTTTGGGGTCAAATAATTCCTTTCTGTTGAATTCTGAGGAATCAGCAACAAAATCTACTGAGCTTTATTCAGGGGACAATCAGTATTTTGTGGAATTTATTCCCTAAGTAACAAAAGTTAAGCTATATATTGACTGGATAGTATACAAACCCTTGAGTTCCCACTCTCAACTTGGTGTAATATTTGCAGCAGGTATTGTTATAATTGCTTACCCTTTGGACAAAGGACTGGTAATAGCCAAAGGACACTTGAGGATTCTTTAAATTCGAATTACAGATATTTAATTCAAATTGATTTGTATTATAAAAGGAGGTTATTGGTTGACAGGAAAAGTCCAAAGGTAGGGGATGGTGCTGTGGTGGAACCGGTTAAGGCACTGCCTGCAGTGCCAGCATCCTACATGGGCTCTGGTTCAAGTCCCAGCTGCCCATTTCTGATCTAGCCCTCTGCTAACGCACCTAGGAAAATAGCAGAAGATGGCCCAAGTCCTTGGTCCCCTGCCACACAAGTGAGACACTCAAAAGAAGCTCCTAGCTCCTGACTTTGGACTGGCATAGCCCCAGATGTTATGGCCATTTGGGGAGTGAGCCACCAAATGGAACGTATTTCTATCTCTGTCTCTCCTTCTCATCGCTGTAACTCTGCCTTTGAAATAAATAAATAAATGTAAAAAGAAAAGAAAGAAAAGCCCAAAAGTAGGGCAGACATCAGGTATAGCTTGATTAAGAGGCTTTATCATGTCACAAAAAAACCCATTTCCTTTTGTTCTACTTTTTTTTCCATGTCAGTGATTTAATTCTTCGGCTGTTTTCATTCTGCTTTCATAGATTCATGTCTGAATATTCTGAGAACATCTCTATAGTGTATATGTATTTATATATAAGGTATTTATATATATTAATATCCAGCAGGAGAAATCTATGCTTCGGGATTATCATTAAAATATTGTTTCTTAGACTGATTTATTACATGTCATTCATAAATCACCTTCTCATCTATATCCAGAAGAGCGGGCTTTGTTGGTTGGCTTAGCTTAGTTCACAAGTTAAACCTGTGCGTAAAGAGAGCTTTTCAGAAACATGTTTCCCACATAGAAATTGGTTGTAGAGGGAGATTGGATGCTGGGAGGCAACCAGTGCAGCACTGTATTTGAGCAGCAGCACGTCTGCTCTAGGATTATCTTGGAGTGCCATGAAGTTTATGTGGCAGTCCAGATTTAACTGCTTATGTTAAGAAGACAAGTTGTAAACTGGGAGGTGAACTGGTGGGTCTGAGGCCGGCAGATCAATGGGGAACCACAGGGTGACAAAAGGAGAGGCAGAAGGGAATCCTTAACAAGGCATCTGATATTGCTTCCACGTTCCGAATACAACTTAGTGCTTTTGGTAACGTGGAGGCGTCACGTAAGAACAATCAAAGACTCAGTTGTTTTAGGGTGGGAACTAAGCAGGTAAAGACTTTAAGCAGAAGCTGGGTATGGTCTTTTCCAAACTGGGACCTTATAACATGCCAACAGGAGCAGAGGAGCTCTCACAGGATACCATGTCATGCAACCTTGGAACCAGTATCAGCAGTTATTGGGCACCAAATCACTCTGATGTCAGAGGTAGTATCTTTTTTTTTTACAGTGAGAGAATCAGTCCCTTAGAAGGACTTCTTTTTTTTTTTTTCTTTTCAACTTTTATTTAATAAATATAAATTTCCAAAGTACAGTTTATGGATTACAATGGCTCTCCCCCCATAACTTCCCTCCCACCCGCACCCCTCCCATCTCCCGCTCCCTCTCCCATTCCATAAGGACTTCTAAATGTAGACCAGCAATCACTTTTTCTTAGATCCAATGTGTTTTTTGAAAGAATTGCTGAGCCAACTTTTAAAACTGGCTTCACCACCAAAAATGAGTTTTGTTTTTTTTTTTTTTCATTTAGAAAGTATAGCAACTTGGGATCCACCTTCCCGTAGGACAATGGTTACCTAGATGTAGTAGTTGCTGCTTGCTATAGAAGGGTTTGTGCTCTCTACAGCGTTTACCATCTAAACAGTATGTCCTACATCTACACCTGACTGGACACGTGATTCATTTGAGTTTGATCCCTTAGGAAAAACTCAGAATAAGAGAAGCAGTTGAACAAACTAAGGTCACAATTTCTTAATACACAGAACAAGAAGCTAAATTGCTTGGCATCAAAACCATTTTCCATTCCAAAATTATTGTAACCAGCTTGAATCATCATAACAGATGGCTACTCAGATGAAAGGATTCCTGCACTTTGAAAGTACTTCTTGGGTGGCAGCCACACCTCTGGTTATAGCCCAGGGCATGGCAAGGCTGAGCCAAGGCACCTGAACTGCCACTTCATATCATGGAGGTTCTGTGGTTTTTCTCTTGATGCTGTGGCTTAGATTATAAAAAACAAATGAATGAATAAAACAAAAATCAATTAATCACCAATAATCTCTTATCTTCCTAACAGATCCATAAAACAGAGGGGAAACTGACACTCAAGAGGGAGAAGAAATTACATATAAATCTTTCTTTTTATAATATTTTCCTTATTCTCAGATTATACAAACAACATATTCATTATAAGGATTTGGAAAATGTAGACAAATACAGGTAAGGAGAAACAACTCCCCATACATCCATTCAAATGCAATGTTTGATTTATTTAAAATCACTTTTTTATCTAACATCTCTTCATCAACTACTGACCTATTTCTCTGCTTCCTTTTACAGAAAATGTCCTCAACAGAGGTCTCTCTTCTGTTGATAAATTCTTACTCTCGTTCTCTCATGAGACCAGTCCAGCCACATTTACACCATACTGTGAATTGTTGGTGCTCAAGTCACAAGCAAATCCTTTGGTTCTGAATCCAGTGGCCAGTCCTCAGACTGACTTGGCAAATGCGTTAATCCTCTGCTTCTTGAAATGTTTTAACATGGTTCCCAGGACACCATTCTCTTGGGTCACCTACCACCCACACAGCTGCTTCATCCAACCTCTTTAAATAGTTTCGCCATCTTTCCATCTCTAAACATCAGGAGAGCTCACAGCTTGATTCATTCTTTCTCCTTGTGTAATCTCATCCTGTCTTGTGGCTGTAAATGTCAAATGCCCTAGTCAAGATGACTTCTCTGACTGAACACCAGACTACTCATGTGTCCAGTTGGATAGCTTCATGAGTCTATTAACTTGAGCCATAACTAATGTTTGCTACTCCTTCCATTCTGCTGTTCGGGAAATGTTTCACATTTCAGTAAATGGCAAGCCAAACTTTCCTGTTGCCAAGATAAAACATTTTGGAGTCAGCCTTGATTCCTCTCTTTCTTTTAGACTCCAATGTGAACCACCAGATGATCATGTTGGCCTTAGTTTCAGCATATGTTCTGAATCCAACCGTTTCTCATGCCTTGCACTTTTCCCAGTCTGGTATGAAACATTATCCTGTCACTGACTTATTTTCTCAATGGTCTTGGTGTTTCCACTTGCCTTTCTGTAATCTATTATTAATCCCATATAAAACTAAATCAGATCATAATACTCTTTTGTTTCTAATTTTCCAATGTTCCAAACTCTGTCTTTAGCCTTATTTGATCTGCCACTTGACTAATTCTTTAATCTCATCTCCATCCTTATTTCTCTTGCTTTCTACACTCCAACCATAATGCACACTTTTTCTCCTTAGCTGCAGAATGTACTTTTTTTTTTTAAGACTTATTTTATCTTTATTTGAAAGGCAGAGTTCAAGAGAGGCAGAGGGAAGGAGAGAGAGAGAGAGGGAGAGAGAAAGAGAGAGAGAGAGAATCTATTTTCCATCTGCTGATTCACTCCCCAGATGACCACAATGGTTGGAGATGTGCCAATCTGAAGCCAGGATCCAAGAGCTTCTTCCAGGTTTCCCACATGGGTGGAGGGGCCCAAGGACTTGGGCCATCTTCTACTGATTTTCCTAGCCATAGCAGAGAGCTACATTGGAAGTAGAGCAGCTGGGACTCAAACCAGTGCCCTTATGGGATGCTGGCACTGCAGGTGGCAACTTTACCCACTACATCTCAGCACCAGGCCCAATAATGTACTCTTGTCTCAGGGCATTTGTTCTTGCAATTCCTGCTGTCCTGTTTGGATCTCTCTTTTCCTAGAGAGCTTCCCAGCTTCTTCATTTTCTCATGTCTTGCTTCTAAGCATTGATTTTGCAATATTCCACAGATTTTGAAATATTGTGCTTTCATTGTCAGTCAGATCAAAATACTTTCTTTTTTGATCCTTTCTTTGGTACAAGGATTATTTATGAGTATTATTTGTCAAATATTTGGGAATTTGTTGGAGATCTTACTGTTAGTGATTTCTGATTTAATTCTGTTGTTAGGAAAAAATATCTTGTGTGACTTCAGTCTTTTAAATTATATTAGAACATTTTATGGTAAAATATTTTTAATTTAGTAAATACTCATAATTTATGTGTATTTTAAATAAGTTCATATATTTCTGATGCTGGATGAAATGTTCTACAACTATCAGGAATATCATATGGATAGCCTTACAGAATTTCTGTATAAAAGCTCTTTTAGCTACTGAAAACAGGGTATTGAAATTTTTTACTATAATTGTGAATATGTCCAGTCCTCCTCAAAGTTCTGAGTTTTTATTTTCATGTACTTTGAAACTTTGTTTTAGGTGACAAATATTTAGAGTTATTAGGCAATCTTGATGAGTAGGCTCCATTTTTATTAAGAAATGACCTTTATCAATGATAAGATCCTTTGTTTTAAAAACTGCTTTGTCTAACAATCACTCCAGCTTCTTTAAATTAGTGTTATCATGGTTTCTTTTTTATCTTTTTATGACTTTAATTTTATAGATTGGCATATTTATATTTAAAATGTTTTTCTTTTATGTGGTATATAATTGAGTCTTTATCACCTAATCTGACATTTGCCTTGGAAATGGCATGTTTAGGTAGTTTGAATTTATATGATTATTGGCACAATTAGCTTTAAGTCTATTACTATGGTGTTTGCTTTCTATTTTCCTCCTATACATTTGCTTCCTTTTCTTTTTTTTTCTGCTTTATTTTATAATATTTCCAATGATTTTTATGATATCTATTTTTCTTTCATTGGCTTGTTAGCAATACCTTATTCTTTACTCTTTATTAGCTGCTTTAGAATTTATAATATATATGCTTATTTTTTCACAATTTATTTTCATTTTATAATTAACATATCATATACAATATAAGAGTTTCAGTATATTAGAATTCCCCTCCTCTTTCCAGGTCTCTTTGCTATTATTGTCATACTTTGAACTTTCCTATATGTTAAAATCCTACAACACATTAACACTATTTTTGATTCATCATTCAAAGGGAAGAGATGTATAATTTGGGACATGCTCAGGCTGACTGGCCCCAAGTGGTGGAGTTGGAAGCATACCAGGGGATTCCAATTCAATCCCATCGAGGTGGCATGTACCAATGCCATCTCACTGTTCCAGGTGATCAATCTCAGTTCACAGTTGGTCATGGTGGAGGGACTGGGAGTCAAAGGGAGCACATAGACAAGTCTAGTACCTGCTAACGCTAACCGATGGAGTAAATAAAGGGGAGAGTGATCCAACATGGGAAGTGAGATACTCAGCAGACTCATAGAATGGCAGATGTCCTAAATAGCACTCTGGCCTCAGAATCAGCCCTAAAGGCATTCTGATCTGGCTGAAAAGCCCAAGAGAGTATTTCAGGCATGGAAAGCCAAGACACTCTGGCAAAAGATCTCTGTGAGTGAGATCCCAGTGGAAAGAACAGGTCATCAAAGAAGGAGGTACCTTTCTCTGAAGGGAGGAGAGAACCTCCACTTTGACTATGACCTTGTCTAAACAAGATAAGAGTCGGAGAACTCAGAGGGCTTCCATAGCCTTGGAAACTCATGACTGGAGCATAGGGAGATTACTGATGCCATAGACAGGAGTGTCAATTTGTAAAGTCAACAACAGGAGTCACTGTGCACTTACTCCTCATGTAGGATCTCTGTCCTTAATGTGCTGTGCATTGAGATTTAATGCTATAACGAGTACTCAAACAATATATTTCACTTTGTGTTTCTATGGGGGTGCAAACTGTTGAAATCCTTACTTAATGCATACTAAACTGATCCTCTGTAAAAAAAAAAAAAAAGAACTTATCAATTCCCAACTTGACTCTCACTGGGATTAAACATGACAATAGGTCTGCTCTGATTTCATCATCATTTTAAAAAAATCATCTATTATTTTTCACTTTATGTTTCTGTGTGGGAGCAAACTGTTGAAATCCATACTTAATGTATACTAAGCTGATCTTCTGTATATTAAGATAATCGAAAATGAATCTTGATGTGAATGGAAGGGGAGAGGGAGTGGGAAAGGGGAGGGTTGTGGGTGGGAAGGACGGTATGGGGGGGAAGCCATTGTAATCCATAAGTCGTACTTTGGAAATTTATATTCATTAAATAAAAGTTAAAAAAAATTTAATAAGCTGTTTAAAAATATAATACATATTTATCTATATAATTACCATATCCAGGGTTTAACTTTTTGCTCATCCATATTTCCAAGGGTTTGATTTATTTTCCTCTTGCAGGACCATAATCTTTGTTGTACTACAGATTTGCGCATGATGTTTTTATTTTGTCAATGTTTTGGAATGATATTCTTCCGGGTATATAGAATTGTAGACTGAGAAGTTTTTTTTTCTTTCATTTTACTACATATATTGCTCAACCATTATATTACTTTAATTGAGAACAGAAATCAATTGCATCCTTATCTTCTTTCATGGTATATGATTTGTCTTTTTTATTGACCATTTTTAAGATATTTCTTTTTCTCATTGATTTTATACAATTTATTATGAGTTACCTTGGTGTAGTTTTCTTTAAGGTTCTTGTATTGAGACTCATTGATTTTCATGGATTTTCAGGTTTACAACTGCCATCATATTTGCAAAATTCTTGGTCATATTTTTATAAACAATTTTTCAGTATTCTATGTTCTTTATTGAAATTTTAAATATATATGTATTAGACCACATGCAATTTTTCCCACAGTTCATAAACTTGTTTAGTTTTTAAATCATTTTTCTCTTTATTTCATTTTGAATGTTTACATTGCTAGATTAAGATCAACCATCTTGGGGCCGGCGCTGTGGTATAGTGGGTAAAGTCATGGCCTGCAGGGCCGACATCCCATATGGGTGCCAGCTCAAGTCTTGGCTGCTCCACTTCCTATCAAGCTTTCTGCTGTGGCCTGGGAAAGCAATGGAAGATGGCCCAAGTCCTTGGGCCCCTGAATCTTCATGGGAGACCTAGAAGAAGCTCCTGGCTCCTGGCTTCGGATCAGCACAGCTCCAGCTGTTGCAGCCAATTGGGGAGTGAACCAGTGGACAGAACGCCTCTCTCTCTCTCCTCTCCTTCTGTCTCTGTGTAACTCTGACTTTCAAATAAATAAATAAATCTTAAAAAGAAAGGATCAATCACCTTTTCTTCAGTATTTACACTGCTATTAATCTCATCCAATGCATTTTGGACTTTTCATCTCTAGAGATTTAATTTAGTTTTTTTATGGATTTTCAATTCTCTATTTAATGTTTTGAACATTTGATATCCAGTTACATTGACTATTGAATATACTTGTCTGATAATTTTTACACTTATGCCACTTTTTGGTTGTTTTTAGTTAATTTTTCTACTCACTGCAAGTGATTTTTTCCTGCATAGTTTCATCTGTTATAACTTTACATTGGATGCCAGACACTGTGAATTTTACTTTTTTGTACATTGAAATTTTAGACTTCTTGTAAATATTCTTGTGTTTAGCTCTCAATGTTAAATTGCTTTGAAATAGTTTGGTCCTTTAGGGCTTGGACTTTAAGACAACGTGGTCCCAGTGCAGTGCTTAGGTCTGACTATTTTCCTCTGTTGAGAATTTTCCATCACTTCCTGTGTGCTTACCCATTGCCCATTGATTATGAGTTCTTGTATTCTGGTTGGTGGGAGCAGATAATCTGTGTTATTTTTAAGTGGTCTCTACTATTTCCTTTAGTCTCTTCATGTGGTTCTTCTCAGCCTTATATATATATATATATTTTTTCATTAATTTTATTTTATTTGAAATTTATCTCATTCTCCCACATTGGTGGCAGGGACATAGCTACTTCCCCCATCACCAGTCCCTCCCAGGTCTTCATTGGCAGAAATCCAACCCAGGCAATGTGCTTTGTGCTGGTGTCTTATGTGCTGTCTTAATGGCTGGCTTAAGCACTTGCCCCACAGCCCAGTGCAGAATTATCATACACATGCACTGGTCAGCACTCAAGGGGGCATCTCTGTTCACTGTTCACTGTTCAAGGGGGAAACTCTGGAGTTTCATCTCTGTAAACTCTGCTCTGCTGTTCTCTGTCCTGATCACATAGAAGAGTTTGGCAAAGTAGCAGGATATAAAATCATTGCACAAAAATCAACAGCCTTTGTATACACAGGCAATACCATGGCTGAGAAAGAACTTCTAAGATCAATCCCATTCACAATAGCTATAAAAACAATCAAATACCTTGGAATAAACTTAACCAAGGACGTTAAAGATCTCTACGATGAAAATTACAAAAACCTAAAGAAAGAAATAGAAGACGATACCAAAAAATGGAAAAATCTTCCATGCTCATGGATTGGAAGAATCAATATCATCAAAATGTCCATTCTCCCAGAAGGAATTTGTAGATTCAGTGCAATACCAATCAAGATACTGAAGACCTTCTTCTCAGATCTGGAAAAAATGATGCTGAAATTCATATGGAGACACAGGAGACCTTGAACAAAGCCGGAAGCATCACAATACCGGATTTCAGGATATACTATAGGGCAGTTGTTATCAAAACAGCATGGTACTGGTACAGAAACAGACGGATAGACCAATGGAACAGAATTGAAACACCAGAAATCAATCCAAACATCTACAGCCAACTCATATTTGATCAAGGATCCAAAACCAATCCTTGGAGTAAGGACAGTCTATTCAATAAATGGTGCTGGGAAAATTGGATTTCCACGTGCAGAATCATGAAGCAAGACCCCTACCTTTCACCTTACACAAAAATACACTCAACATGGATTAAAGACTTAAATCTATGACCTGACACCATCAAGTTACTAGAGAGCATTGGAAAAACCCTGTAAGATATAGGTACTGGCAAAGACTTCTTGGAAAATACCCCAGAAGCACAGGCAGTCAAAACCAAAATTAACATTTGGGATTGCATCAAATTGAGAAGTTTCTGTACTGCAAAAGAAACAGTCAGGAAAGTGAAGAGGCAACCAACAGAATGGGAAAATATATTTGCAAACTATGCAACAGATAAAGGGTTGATAACCAGAATCTACAAAGAAATCAAGAAACTCCACAAAAACAAAACAAACAACCCACTTAAGAGATGGGCCAAGGACCTCAATAGACATTTTTCCAAAGAGGAAATCCAAAGGGCCAATAGACACATGAAAAAATGTTCAAGATCACTAGCAATCAGGGAAATGCAAATCAAAACCACAATGAGGTTCCACCTCACCCCAGTTAGAATGGCTCACATTCAGAAATCTACCAACAATAGATGCTGGAGAGGATGTGGGGAAAAAGGGACACTAACCCACTGTTGGTGGGAATGCAAACTGGTTAAGCCACTATGGAAGTCAGTCTGGAGATTCCTCAGAAACCTGAATATAACCCTACCATTCAACCCAGCCATCCCACTCTTTGGAATTTACCCAAAGGAGTTTAAATTGATAAACAAAAAAGCGGTCTGCAGCCTAATGTTTATTGCAGCACAATTCACAATAGCTAAGACCTGGAACCAACCCAAATGCCCATCAACAGTAGACTGGATAAAGAAATTATGGTACATGTACTCTATAGAATACTATACAGCAGTCAAAAACAATGAAACCCGATCATTTGCAACAAGATGGAGGAATTTGGAAAACATCATGCTGAGTGAATTAAGCCAGTCCCAAAGGGACAAATATCATATGCTCTCCCTGATTAGCAACAACTAACTGAGCACCAAAGGGGAAACTTGTTGAAGTGAAATGGATACTATGAGAAACTGTGACTTGATTAGCTCTTGTCCTGACTGTTGATGTACAATGTAATACTTTATCCATTTTAGTTTTTTTTGTTGTTGTTGTTCTACTACTATTGGTTGAACTCTGTAATTAACACACAATTATTCTTAGGTGTTTAAATTTTAACTGAAAAGTGATCCCTTTTAGGAATTTGAAAACATTATGCTGAGTGAAATAAGCCAGTCCCAAAGGGACAAATATCATATGTTCTCCCTGATTGGTGACAACTAACTGAGCACCAAAAAGGAAACCTGTTAAAGTGAAATGAATACTATGAGAAACGGTGACTTGATCAGCCCTCACCCTGACTGTTGATGAACAACTTAATACTTATCCCTCCTAGTATTTTTTTTGTTTGTTTGTTCTACTTAATACTTTTGGTTGAATACTGTAATCAATACACAGTTATTCTTAAGTGTTGAAACTTAACTGAAAAGTGATCACTGTTAATTATAAGAGTGGAAATAAGAGAGGGAAGAGATGTGCAATTCGGGACATGCTCAAGCTGACTTACCTCAAATGGTAGAATTAGAAACATACCAGGGGATTCCAATTCAATCCCATCAAGGAGGCATGTACTAATACCATCTCACTATTCCCAGTGATCAATTTCTGTTCACAATTGATCATAATGATAGGACTAAGAGCCAAAGGGAGCACATAAACAAGACTAGTGTCTGCAAATACTAGCTGATAGAATAAAAAAGGGAGAGAACGATCCAACATGGGAAGCGAGATACACAGCAGACCCATAGAATGGCAGATGTCCTAAACAGCACTCTGGCCTCAGAATCAGCCCTTAAGGCATGCAGATCTGGCTGAAAAGTCCATGAGAGTATTACAGGCATGGAAAGCCCAAACACTCTGGTAAAAAAAAAAAAAAAAAAAAAAAAAAAAAACCTAAATGAAAGATCTCCTCGAGTGAGATCCCAGTGGAAAGAACAGGTCATCAAAGAAGGAGGTACCTTTCTCTGAAGGGAGGAGAGAACTTCCACTTTGACTATGACCTTGTCTAAATATGATCAGAGTTGATGAACTCAAGAGGCTTCCATAGCCTTGGCAGCTCATGACAAGAGCCTAGGGAGATTACTGACCCCATAAACAAGAGTGTCAATTAGTGTGCTGTACATTGTGATTTAATGCTATAACTAGTACTCAAACAGTATTTTTCACTTTGTGTTTCTATGTGGATGCAAACTGTTGAAATCTTTACTTAACATATGCTAAACTGATCTTCTGTATGTAAAGAGAATTGAAAATGAATCTTGATATGAATGGAAGGGGGGAGGGAGAGAGAAAGGGGAGGGTTGTGGGTGGGAGGGAAGTTATGGGGGGGAAGCCGTTGTAATCCATAAGCTGTACTTTGGTAATTTATATTCATTAAATAAAAGTTAAAAAAAAAGAAAAAGAGGAAGAAAAGGAAAAAGAAAATGGAAAAATGTTAATCGTAGTGTGTTATGGCCTTGTCTTACTACTAGACCACACCCTTAGGAAGTTACGACATATTTTGTAATTATCTTGTGAAAGGGATATTTAGATTGTATTGCAATTTTAATGTTAAAATTTTTAAATATTTTAAAGATTTATTTATTTGTTTGAAAGGCAGAATTACAGAGAAACAGAGGCAGAGGCAGATGCAGAGAGACAGAGAGACAGAGAGAGAGAGAGAGAGATCTTTCATCTGCTGGTTCACTCCCCAGATGGCTCCAATGGTCAGAGCTCGGCCATTCTGAAGCCAGAAGCCAGGAGCCAGGAGCTTCTTCTGGGTCTCCCATGTGAGTGCAGGGGTCCTAGAGCCATCTTCTGCTACTTTCATGGTTACAATTGCAGGGAGCTGGATCAGAAATGGTTCAGCTGGGACTTGAACTAGCACCAATATGGGATGCTGGCACAGCAGATGGTGACTTTACCTGCTATGCTACAGCTTCAGCCCCTAAAATGTTAAGTTTTTAAGTATAAACATTTACCTTAGATCACAAATTTCCAGTTTGAAATTTCGTTTCTTATTAATAAATTGTAAGCATAGCAAATTTAAGTTGCCTTGACCTCTCTTGATGTGTCATTATCTGTTTGGGCCATGTGTGTCATATGAATTAAAAATCATTTATAATATTTCAATTAAAGGGCATAGACTGGCTTTCACAATACTACCAGCTGAGGCCATATTTTGAGTTTGTTTTCTTTCTTCTTATATGTACATCTACATATGGTAGATTTGAGATAATGAGATTCTTTACCATTTAAGCTGCCTGAAGTTAGACATATGAACAAAAACACCTCTACATAATTTGTCTCTCTTAGTGACATTTACATGGGTAGATGTGTTTTCATTTGTGTCTGTGTAGCAAATACTATGCTATCTGGGCCAAAAACATTTTGCTGTCAAAATTAGAGAGTGTAAGCACAGCTGATTTTTAAGAGTATTCTGGGCAGCTGCAGAATGCTGATGACTATCCAGCAGGCAATTTGTTTCTTCATTGCCCAAATTGGGTCACTTTCCATCTTAAGTCTAGCTTGATATAAAAAAGAATCATCCCTCCCTAGTGATGACATAAATATACAAAGCAAAACAAAAGTAAACAGATATGTCTCACTGAAAAGCTATGTGTTTAGGAAATGCATAAATAATTTTGAAATTCACTAAAATCTGTACCCATCCGTGGGTTATTGATACAGAGTTCATCTTCTTTAATTCCAACAGAAATTTTAATTTACTTCTGGGGAATTATGTATGGTTAGCTATTTTTATATTGTTGCAAAAATATGGATGATGGGATAAACATAGGTTTATATTAGGATATGATAAAAGGAAACTAATATTTGATTTTCATTTGCACATGGGGAGATATGAATCTGAGCTGAACAGTTATAATTCTTTCTAAATTTAGGAAATATTCTTGAAACCAATTTCCAAAGTTATTTTCAGATGCCTCATTTATACATCCATTCTATTTGTTACTGTATATTAGTTACTTTAAGCAAATTTGCTGTGATTGGTGTTGTGGTATAGTGAATTAAGCAGGCACTTGGGATGCCTGTATCTCACATTGGAGTGCCTGGTTCATGGTTGGCTGCTCTGTGCTTCCAATCCAGCTTTTTGCTAATGAGTCCTTAGAGGCAGCAGGTGAGGGTTCAAGAAATTGGGCCCCTGGTACTCATGTTGAAGACTGAGATGGAGTTCCTTGCACTTGGCCTTGGTCTGGCCCAATTTTGGCTGTTGAAGGCACTTGGGGAGTGAACCTGTAGATGGGAGATGGAAGACCTGTCACTCTATGTCTCCCTTTCTCTCTGTCATTCTCTCTTTCAAATAAATAAAACAAGCATAAGAAAGAAAATTATTTTTCCTTGTGACAATCCAATATTAGTATGAGAGTACCTCCAACAATTCATGGGATTAAAAGATAAGTTTATGTTGGTGCAAATATTTTTGAAATCCATGCATATAAGGAGTCTTCAAAAAGTTCAGGGTAGCTGGCACTGTGGTGTAGTGGGTAAAGCTGCCACCTGTAGTGCCGGCTTTCCATATGGATGCCAGATTCAATTCTGGCTGCTCTACTTCCAATCCAGCTCTCTGCTATGGACTTGGAAAGCAGTAGAAGATGGTCCAAGTCCTTGGGCCCCTGAACCTATGTCGGAGACACAAAAGAAGCTCCTGACTCCTGGCTTTGGATCTGTTCAGCTCCAGCCTTTGCAGCCATTTAGGGAGTGAACCAGCAGATGGAATACCCCTCTCTCTCTCTCTTTTTCTCTCTCTGCCTCTCTATAACTCTGCCTTTCAAATAAAATAAATAAATCTTTAAAAAATTAGGCATTGCTTTCATTTCTTTGCACCAAAATAAACTCATCTTTTAATTCCCCTTTTTCTGTGTACTTTTGAGAGTATCCATTTTAAGTGCATTTTACAGTGGAAGAAAACAACATTAACCACACAATTCATACAGCTGCAGAGTAAAGGTCTGAATTTCAAGCCAATCCTGCTTGAGGTAGGGGGCCTGTGCTTCTCGCTCTGGGACACCGATTCCCTCATGAGTTAATGGTCTTGGTTGGCAGCCCACTTCCTCTCCAGCAATACCTAGTGGTGTTGCATTAGGCCTCTGGGTATGGCTATTTCCTTACTCGTGAATGAAGTCATCATTCCGTGAATCAGTGTTACCTGTCCACCTATGGAGTCACTTGTAACTGCCCATCCTTCTTCAGAAATGGCCCAAGTCAGCTCACAAGTTTTTCTTCCATTGACATCCAATTCAAAGTTATCTTCTTTGTGCAAAGGTCTAATTTGATAGGGGATTGTGTGTTAATGGCCACACCACTCAATTTTTGTTGTTTTCTCTTTCAACTCCCTATCTCATCCCACGTCTGCTAGTGGCAATGCCTCAACTTTACACTGCTCCAAGTGTTTTGAGGAACTTATATCTGTTAGAAGAAAAACAAGTCCTGTGGTCTGAGTCTTTAACATGGTCATTTACTTTATTAGTTTCCAAGGGAGTCATTTAGTGTGCAGGATGTCCTCAGATCTATTTCACCATCTGTAGCTTTTTTTTTTGATAGAAGCTTTAAGGCAATGGAGTCCCATCTAAGACACTTTGAAAATTGCTGGCATAATCTAAAGAAGTAATGGGAATTTTTTAAGTCCTTGATATGTGAGTAGGGGAAATGTTTGGTGAGGGTTCCCCATTGTAATATTGTAGCACCCAATTGGTATTGGCTGTTCACAAACGTGACCCTACATCTGACACGCTGCTTGGTATCCAATTGGGTAGCCCTTTTTGGGGGGGACACATCCTAAAGTAGACATCATTCTGGAATACCTGCCTGTCCCTGGCTGAAATGGAGATGAGAGAGTCTAGGAACAAGTACAACCTGAGCCCAGAGAAGAGGCTGAGTCCAGAAAGAACATGCGAAACACAGGTGTGCGTATCTGAGATCATTGATTAAAGCAAGTGAGTGTTCTATTCCTCTGGAAAGGCTTCATGGAAACGGTGAGCCCGGAGCTCAACCTGATGGGAGGGGAAGACATTGGCAGAAGCATGCTAAGTCCTCCAGGGGAGGCAGGGGATGTGTAAGGGTAGGAATGATGAGTCACATCCTGGAGACAGTAAACAATTGATTTCTGCTTCCTCTCTGTCCAGGCACGTCCAATCAAGCTAATTCCCCTTTACTGAAGAAGAGACGAAAACATGGGGAAAAAGTAGGCCACCACCACATCTCAGCAATCGTTTCTTCCAACCTGCTTCATTTGGCACACCGCTGCAGATACACTGAATTTTTTTTTTTTTTAGAAATATTACTGGTTGAATAACCCTATGACAAAAAGTGAATATTTTGCATTCAAAATTTGGATCTTGGAAACTGAAAGAATGAAAATAATGGTCGGGACCAGGAGCCCAACCAGAGGAGCCTTAGAAACAGCCAGGTGGAAGAAGCCATTCACCTGTGTGCAGTTGTAGCCCTTGAAAGAACAGCTGTCCTGTATCTTGTTCTCACCTTTCACCCCATCCTGCCTGCTCACTTCCCCGGAGTCCTTCTTTCCAGGCCCTAGGCTCTGCTCTGCATACAACTCATGCTAATTTTCTACACGGGAAGCAAATCAGCCTTTTAAGACATTGTCTGATAGCTTCTCCCTTTCCCAAAATTCTTTGATGGCCTCATTCTGCCTTTCTAGCTCACTTCGCCCTTACTTTCTTACACAACACATTTCCTTCACTGGCCTTGATTTTCTACTTTGGGGCCTTTGTACATAATTATTCTTTGACTCTTAGCTTTCCCTTTTGCCATCAGGGTTTGGCCACTAGGACCCACACGCTGGTTTTTGTCTTTGTCTTGTTTTGTTAAAGCTCTTGAACTAAGTATGATGAGTTTCAGATTTTTAAATGTTTGTAAAAAAAATAAAGTGAGGATCAAGTGTAATCTGCTAAATTCCACATATTTATTCACAAAGATGCTTCAGAAATTTCATGGAAAAGTGAAATTGAAAGATAAAATTTATTTTGGCACAAAACATTTTTGAAATCCATGCAAATTTTTTCATAATATGCATTTCCATTAATTTTTAAATTATTTTAAAAGATACAGAGAAAGACACATGCACACACACACATACACAGAGAAAGAGGGAGAAAGAGAAAGAGGGAGAGAGAGAGAGAGAATCTTCTATCTGCTGCTTCACTCCCCCAATGGCTGCAATGGCTAGCGCTGGGCCAGGCTGAAGCAGAAGCCGGGAGCTTCTTCTGGGTTTCCCACTTGGATGCAGGTGTCCAAGTACTTGGCCATCTTCTGCTGCTTTCCTAAGTGCTTTAGCAGAGAGCTGGATCAGAACTGGAACAGCTGAGACTTGACTCAGCATGCATATAGGATACTGGCACTGCAGGCAGAGGCTTCCCTTCTAGGCTGCAACGCTGGCTCCCATTAATTTTTTTGATGTACCATTAGTATGCATGGATTTCAGGGGTGTTTTTGCAACAGAAAACTTATCTTTGAATTCCATTTTCTTTGAACCTTTTAAAAAAAGATTTATTTCATTATTTGAAAGGCGGAGTTTACAGGGACAGAGAGGAAGAGACAGAGAGAGAGATCTTTCATCTGCTGGTTCAATCCCCAAATGACCACAATGGCTGGAGCTGGGCAATCCAAAGCCAGGAGCCAGGAGCTTCCTCCTGTCTGCAGGTGGATTCAGGGTCTCAAGCACTGGAGCAATTCTCCGCTGCTTTCCCAGGCCATTAGCAGGGAGCTGGATCAAAGTGGAGCAGCAGGGACTAGAACCAGTGCCCATATGGTTGCCAACACCGCAGGTGGTGGCTTTATCAGTATGCCACAGTTCTGGCCCCTCCTTGAACATTTTGAAATACTCTTGTACTATTTCTCCTTGCATAGAAAAACATTTGCCAACTCCTGATCTAGATTTGTGTTTCCTCACCAGCATATTTTAGTTAGGTTGCTTTTATCATGGACTCCAACTTCCAGTTATAGCCTTGTAACTTTCTTTCCTTGTTGATGCTCTGCTTCTCCTCCTGGCCCTGTGAGGAAAGGGGCCATCCTGGAGTGTACAGCTCGGTGCCTCATTTACATCTTGCTGCCATGAGCACTCAATACATATTTCTGGTCCAGCTGCAAGGTCAGTTTCCCAGATATCCTTTAACAGCTGGTGCTCGCTGCTCACAGTCCACTATGTTGGTTACTATTCCTGGGCTTACCATGGGTAATTGGTCACATGCACCTTGTACATCAGGAAAGCAAGTTCAGTTGTGGGACTAAAATGTGTACCCAGCTCTTCCAGCACAAGTGAATGCAGCAGATAAAGTGATCTTGAATTCCTAGCATTGTGCATAATAGACACCCTACTGTGAGTTTCAGAGGCCCATCAGTATTCCTGTGGGGGACTGGAGGTTGGCCCCTGTGCTTTGCAGTTACAGAGTTTCACATGCAGACTGGAGGCCACACTCATGTTCATCCAGGCACTGATGATCTGTCTGGTTGAATCCTCTGTCACTGAAACTTAATAAAGAGGAACATTTCTGAAATTTTAGAAATTGGATTACTGTTGATAATTGTCTTTCTATAAGCATGGAAGGTCCGTGTTAATAATTCTCTGCAATTCTATTCAAAGATGACATCTGTTTAAGCATACATTATAAAAGTCAGATTTGCTCTACTGAGACTTTATTAATTTGTTACTCTCTCTGAGCAAATGTGACTGCACATTTGTTTAAATATTTACAAATGTAGGTGAATGAGCAGCAGAGGAAGGTAAAATTAAAGCCAAATAAGACACATGTTTTTAAGGAAAGATAGGGTTTCCTTGACTTTGTTGTTGTATGAGTAATAACGCTGTACAGAAAATGTGATCTGTTCAAACTGTGCTTCTCATATTCACTGATTGAAAAGGGACAGTTCCATTTTCTGCAGTGCAAAACCAAGTCATTCTTATTAAAAGGTCACAGGAAACTGAGGAGAAATGTCAGGCACACAGACTGACCTATTCAGAATATAATCAAGCTTGCTTTAAAGAGACAACATCTACATTATGAAGGGGAGAGATCTGATTGTATTCTCTGTGCCTGGGTAATGCAGTTAGTGCCGATAAGACCTTGAGACAATCTTGCCCTTCAGAAAATGAGTGTTTGTGGTGGGTGTGGGTGGGTCGGAGGGGACCTCATGATGTAATGTGGCTAAGATCACCTCTTCAGTTGCTGTTTCTTTTTGAATGATTGTACGTACCAATTCTTTACAAGACACATGTTTTTTCCTTCCAAGATAAACTCACTTTAATTTTCCCTTCGATTAATCCCAACAGGAGCTGCTGAAAGTGGTCCCATGGACCCGGTGGCAGATTGACAGCTGCACGGTTCCAGTCCTCATTTTCCCAGAGACCAAATGTGGTGCAGAGGTCCTATTTCTGCAGTGCTTCCTCTGATAGTCTCCCTTTCCATTGAAGACACCAGCTGCAAAGGCAAGATGGTAATTCCATTTTCATGCCAGTTCATCACTGGCTTCTCTCCAGATTGCTAGTATTTCGGGCTTGATTTTGCTGGCTGCCTTGTTCCTTGTGTGCACTGAGCTCCCATGGACTTCATTATGATAAACAGAATGATGATAAACTTCAGTGGTAAACAGAAGGGTTCTTCACTTCAATGGAAATTCTGCATGTAGGAAGAGGTATGGTCCAGCAAATGCAGCCTATTGCATATCAAATAAATAAACAGCCATGTCTGCAATGTCCAAATTGATGCCATGTGACATATGTCTAAGAGAATCTGAACACTAGACATTTAACTCTTGGAGTTTCCAAAGTACCATCAGGTCATTCATACTCCACATCTTCAGTTTCCTGGTTGGAAATCTCTGGTTGGTTATATTCCCTTCTCACTGGGATGACTCTTTACTAGCAGATGTAGAAAGGCACATATTAATTTTTTTTCTCCTGAAGATGGAGCACAAATAAAGTTCACTGAAGCAAGTAATTTATGGAATTTTTAATTCTTGACATTTCTTCATTGGTTCAAATGTGCATGGCCAACAATCTGGTATGTATTTCCTTCTGAGCTGGCAATGTAGCAAAGTGACACCATGTGGATGCTGCTGCCACGGTGAGTAGTCAGGGTTCTAACAGCCTGACTTATTTTGGCATGCATAATTAGTGGAGTCAAAGATTCTAGCATCTATTTTTAATTGTGGTTGACTATAAGATAGTGTTTTATTAAAATAGCAACATGGCCTTTAGTAAAATTGCTAATTTATTTAATTTTTTGGACAAAAAAGATATTTAATTTATCCCTTTAACCCAATTATTTTTGTTTTGCATAGCCCTTTCTTCTTTTTTAATTTTATTTAAGTAAAAAATTGATAATTTATTATATTTAAAATGAAAAATTCAAAATTGGAGTATGATATAAAAAACACAAGAATGCAGGTACAATAAGAGAGCCATTTTAATTTTGTGATGTCTTGTTAGATCAATATGACTTGGATAATTTTTTTTCCCACAAAGAATGCATACACTGCAACTTGACCCTGCAAATACTACATTTTTAGAAAAACACTATTTTTATTTTTCTAGTATTTAGTTTCTGAACATAAATCTAATAGTTTTTAACAAAATATTTTTTCTTGATAAATACTAAGTAATTTCTCCACAAAACTGTTGTGTGACCTACATTCATAGATGCTTTATTAAAAACAAAAAGATTATAAATAAATTACTCAGAAAGAGATATTTCTATTTGTAATATATAATCCATAAACTACAATCATGTAGGTGAAAAAATATTGCTAAGTAAATATTAAGAATTTAAAAAAAATACAAGCTTAATGTCCCCAAAGTATTTAAGACAAAAGTTGTTTAGCCCATTCATTATATATACGTTTCAAGAAAAATTTCACTTCAGCCAGCAAGAGAAAACATTGAGAGATATAAATCCTTTTCCCATAGATAAAAGATAAAAAACAAAATGGAAGAAAAATGACAATGTTTTGCCACCTCAAATTATATTTTTTTCAGAAGATTTAAAACTATTTATCTGAAAGTCAGAGTGAGAGAGAGGGCGAGACACAGAGAGAGAGTGATCATCCATCTGCTAGTTCACTCCCCAAATGGCCGCAATGGTCAAGATGGAACCAGGCCAGGAGCCAGGAGCTTCATTCAGGTCTTCCGAGTGGATGGCAGTGGTCTAAACACCTGGGCCATCGTCCACTGCTTTTTCCAGGCCATTAGTAGAGATCTGGATTGGAAGTGGAGCAATGAAGTCATGAACTAGTGCCCATGTGGGATATCAGCATTGCAGATGTTGGCTTTACCCAATACAGTACAACATTCACCCCCACCTCAAATGGTTAACAATGAATGATTCCAAGATGGATGAATAGGGAAAAGACATGCTGCTTTAGACGAAGAGAAAATAGCAGAAGGAAAGCTCAGGAAGTATGTTCTCAGGGGAGGGTTGGAGAGAAGTTTGCAGTGGAAATTCTTTTCTAAGTATTTTATCTATATATTTGAGAGGTAAAGTTATAGACAGAGAGAGGAAGAGAGAGAGAGAGAGAGAGAGAGAGAGAGAGGTCTTCCATTTGCTTGTTGCATCCCCAAATGGCCACAGTGGTTGGAGCTGAGCTGATCCAAAGCTAGGAACCAGGAGCTTCTTTTGGGTCTCCCACATGGGTCCAGGGGCCCAAACATCTGGGCCATCTTCTACTGCTTTCCCAGACCATATGCAGAGAGCTGGATCAGAAGAGAAGCAGCTGGGACACAAACTGGGGCCCATGTGCGATGCCAGTGCCCCTGGCAGAGGCTTAGCTTTCCATGCCACAGTGCCAGTGCCTGCAGTAGAAATACTACAGAAGGAGGAGGTATGCCATGGAGCAGCATAGAAGGTGAGGACATTCAGCAACTAGCAGAGAACCCATACATGAACTCTGCAGCTGGGAACTGGAGGAGATGCTAGTTTTGTAGAGTGAGGTGAAAGCAGATTGTGGCATTCATGCCATTGGTGATATTGTCTGAGGGAGAGCCTCATGGACTACATTGCTTTTGAGTCCTGCCTGGAGCTCTAATTAAGGTAACTGCCTAATCCAGTGAAAGAAAAGTGCTTTTTTTTCTCCCCATCTTCCCCACTTGGGGACTCGGCAATGTGCAGACAGAAGGCACAATTTTGACAGCAGTAGAGGCTGTGGCATATCTTGTATGTGCATGTGACCAGGGTTTTACCAAAGAGAAAAATCCATATTCCCCACTGACTTTTAGTCTAAATGAGTGGGTTAACAGGGGGATGGATGCTGATGTAGGACTGTGGGGTGCCCCCATCCTCTCAACATTTTGCAGGTCCCAGGGCTCTAACTGTGAAGGTGGAGCACCCACAGGCAACTCACTCTTGAAACGTCTCTGCTGTCTCCATGTATGGGACAGGCTAGCAGGCCAGAGTGGGTCATCTGCACCCTGTGACTGTGGGAAAACTGTGACTGCAGAATAGGGTGCGAGGTGTATCTGGGTCTCTGACAATCAGTGTATCTGGCAGCAGAAGCCCATATCTCCCTGACTAGCTGGAGTGGGGTCATTACATAGGGGTCTGTACTCACCCTCAGGACTGCACAGATCTGTTGTGCAGTTCATGCGGTAGTGTGGGTGAGGGTTGTACCCACTTGGGCTAACCCTTGGCATTGATCACCTTGGAAGAGAGGAGGCGAGGGTGTGATTATACCAACAGAGGTGATCATACCCTCTCTGCTGCCAACAATAAAGGAGATATAGCATGCCCCACTTGGGTTTTACTCTGGATACTTGCTCCACCTCTAAGCACTGATCACAGCTTCCTAGCCACACCCAGCACACACCATTGGGTATCCACTGAAGTAGCAGACACTCTTCCACTAAGCCACAGAGGTAAAGTTCAAAGATAAAATCCATTAGAGGAAAAATCAACAAATATTTCCACAAATGCCTAAAAGTAAACAGAAAATCAGGAAACAAGAATAAGGAAGACAACATGATTCCAACAAAGTAACACAACAACACTTCAGTATTAGAATGTGAAGATGAAGAGATTGATGAAATGCCTGAAAAGGAATTCAAGAGTGATATAGGATCACTCAGAAGCAATGAGAAGCAAATTCATGAGCCAAAGAAATCCATACATGACATGGGGAAAATTTTTTGCTTAAGATGAGATTTTAATGAGAAATCAAACTGAAATATTAGAAATGAAGAATTCAAAATGTAAAAAAAAATGTGGAAAACATATACAACAGACCTGATGAAGCAGAAGAAAGAATATCCAAGCAACAAAATAAATCTATTGAAATATCTTAATCAGACCAAAAAAGAAAAAAAAAAAAGAAAAGAAAAAGATGAAATTACAAAAGTTAAAAGAGTGTTGGAGATTTATGGGATATATCAAATGACACAACATACAGGTCTTAGAGTTCCTGGAGGTGGGGAAAGACAGAACGGATTAGAAGGCCTATTTAATGAAATAATAACAGAAGTTGGAAAAAAAAAGGACATCCAAATATGTGAGACATATAAAACTCCTAATAGACATGATCAGAAAATATCTAAAATGTGCATAAGAGAAATGCTAAATTACTTTCAGAGGATCTTCAATTAGACTCACAGCTGATTTCTTACTAGAAATTCTATAGGCTAAGGACAGAATGGAGAGACATAGTCCAAGTTTTAAAAACAAAAAAAAAATCGTAAATTCAGAATACTGCACTCTTTAAAGCTATCATTTATGAATAAAGGTGAAATTAAGTCCTTCCATAACAAAAGGAAATTGAAAGAATTTGTCACCATTCATCCAGCCATACAAATGATGATTTATATTATACACAGAAACACAGAATTATAGTCATCAGTATGAAAGAATGTGAAGGAAGAAAATATGGTAAAAGTACAAAGGAAATCCAAAACAAATAATTGTGATATTCATGGAAAAGTGGCAAGACCAACTCGTTACTTATCAATAGTATCCTTGAATGTCAATGGCCTAAATTTTCCAATTAAAAGATAAAGACTGGCTGAATGGATTAAAAAACAAGATCCATCTATTTACTGCCTATGAGAAACACCTCACCAACAAAGATACACACAGGCTGGGAGTGAAAGCCTGGAAAAGTTATTCCATGCTAATGGAAAGCAAAAACTAGCAGGTGTAACCATCCTAATATCAGACAAAATAGACTTTAACACAAAAGCTGTTAAGAGATGCATAAAAGCATTATGTAATGATTAAGGGATCAATTTAACAGGAAGATGTGGCTTCAATAAATACATATGCACCCAAGGCCAGGGTGCCTAGTTGTTTAAAAGAAATGTTAATGAATCTAAAGAGAGACATAGATTCCAATACAATAGTAAAGAAGACTTCAATACCCCACTTTCATCAGTGGGCAGATCAACTAGACAGAAAATCAAAACAGAAAAAACAGAGCTAATTTACACTGTCAACCAAAATTACCTAACTAATATCTACAGAAACTTTCATCCCATATTTGAAAAATTTATATTCTTCTCATCAGTCATGGAACTTTCTTAGGATAGACCATATGCTAGGCCATAAAGGGAGTCTCACCAAATTAAAAAAAAATGAAATCATATCATGCATTTTTTTCTGAGCGCAGTGAATCTGGAAATTATTAACTGAAGAAACTCTAGAAAATATGGAAACTGAACAACACACCTCTGAATGAACAGTGGGTTGTAGAAGATATCAAAAAGGATATAAAAATTCCTGGAAATAAATGTAAATGACATTACAACATATCAGATCTTATGGGATACAGAAAAAGCAGTGTTAGGAAGGAAGTTTATAGTAATTGGTGCTTACATCAAGAAATTGGAAAGACAGAAAATAAATGAGTTACCAATGCATCTCAAGGACCTAGAAAAATAACAACAAATTAAACCCAAAATTGGTAGGAGGAAAGAAATAGTTAGAATTATAGAAGAAATAAACAAATTGATACAAAAATATGAAAGACTGGTGAAATGAATAGATGTCTTTTTTAAAAAAAATAAATTGGGGCCAGCGCCATGGCTCACTTGGTTAATCCTCTACCTGCAGTGCTGGCATCCCATATGGGCACCGGGTTCTAGTCCTGGTTGCTCCTCTTCCAGTCCTGCTCTCTGCTGTGGCCCAGGAGGGCAGTGGAGGATGGCCCAAGTTTTGGGCCCTGCACCTGCATGGGAGACTAGGAGGAAGCACCTGGCTCTTGGCTTCGGATGGGTGTAGCTCCAGCCATGGTGGCCATTTTGGGGGAGAACCAACGGAAGGAAGACCTTTCTCTGTCTCTCTCACTGTCTAACTCTGTCAAATAAATAAGAAAATAAAATAAAAAAATTAAAAAAATAAATTGATACACCTTTTTGCCTGACTAGCCCCTCAAAATAGAGAAAAGGCCCAAATTAATAAAATCAGAGAGGAAAAGGAAATGTAACAATGGATATACCAGAAATAAAAAGAATCTTCAGGAATTACTACAAACAGCTACATATATACAAATTTGAAGATACAGAAGAAATGAATAGATTCCTATATACATATAATCTACCAAAATTGAGTCATGACATAGAAAACCTAAACAGACCAATAACCAAGATGGAGATTGAATCAGTAATAAAGACTCTTCCAAAAAAGAAAAGCCCAGAAGATCATGATTTCATTGCTGAATTCTACCATACTTTAAAATAATGAATTCAAATTTTTCTCAAGTTATTTAAAAACAATCATAAAGGAGGAAATCCTCTCAAACTCCTTCTATGAAGCTAGCATCATCTTAATTCCAAAAGGAGAAAAAAAAAGATATAACAAAGAAAGAGAATAATAGACCAATGTCATTGATGAACACAGATGCAAAAATCCTCCACAAAATATTTGTTAATCCCATGCAACTGTTTCATAACCATCACCTACCCAAAACAAGTGAGATTTATCCCTGGTATGCAAATTATTCAAATCAATAAATGTGACACATAATATTAGCAAACTTAAGAATGAAAACTTTATCTCAGTAGATGAAGAGAAAGCATTTGATAAAGGAAAACACCCTTTAATGACAAAAACCTTAAGGAAACTGAATGTAGAAGGAGCATTCCTCAACATAAGGCAATTTATAGCAAACCCACCACCAGCATCAGATTGAATGGGGAAAGTTGGAAGCATTTCCCCTAAGCTCTGGAACCAGACAAGGATGCCCGCTTTCACCACTGCTATTCAATGCTGCCCTAGGAGTTTGGCAGAGCCTTTAGGCAAGAGAAAGAAATAAAAGGGATACAAATTGGAAAGGAGGAAGTCAAGTTATCCATGTTTGCAGATGACATGATTCTATATATAGGGGAACCAAACTGTCCACTAAGAGACTATTGGGGCCGATGCCGCGGCTCACTAGGCTAATCCTCCGCCTTGCGGCGCTGGCACACGGGGTTATAGTCCCGGTCAGGACACCGGATTCTGTCCCGGTTGCCCTTCTTCCAGGCCAGCTCTCTGCTGTGGCCAGGGAAGGCAGTGGAGGATGGTCCAAGTGCTTGGGCCCTGCACCCCATGGGAGACCAGGAGAAGCACCTGGCTCCTGCCATCGGATCAGCGTGGTGCACTGGCCATGGAGGCCATTGGAGGGTGAACCAACGGCAAAAGGAAGAGCTTTCTCTCTGTCTCTCTCTCACTGTCTACTCTGCCTGTCCAAAAAAAAAAAAAAAAAAAAAAGAGAGAGAGAAACTATTGGAACTCATAAAAGAGTTTGGTAAAGTGACATGATATAAAATTAACACACAAAAATCGATACCTTTGTATACACAGCCAATGTCCTGGCTGAGAAAGAACCTCTAGTATCAATCCCATTCTTAATAACTACAAAAAATTTAAAAATCTTGGAATAAATTTAACCTAGTGGTGAAAGATTACTACAATGACAATTACAGCAAAACATTAAGGAAAGAAATAGAAGAAGATACAAAAAAAATGGGAAAATCTTCCATGTTCATGAACTGGAAGAATTAATATCATCAAAATGTCCATAATATGGTAAACGATTTGCAGATTCAATCTGATCCTAATGAAAATACACATGACAGTTTTCTTAGATGTTGAAAAAACAATGCTAAAATTCATATGACAATACAAGAGACACCAAATAGTTGAAACAATATTAAATAACAAAAACAAAGCCAGAGGCATCACACCACCAGATTATAACCATTATAACCATAATTCAGTTATAATCAAAACAGTCTGGTACTGGCACTAAAATGGAGATGTAGATCAATGAACAGAATAGAAATTCCAGAAATCAATCTTTAACAAAGGAGCTAAAATCAATCCCTGGTGAAAGGACAGCTTCTTGAACAAATGGTGTTTGGAAAATTGGATCCATTTCTGCGCACAGAAGTATGAACCAAGACCCCTGTTTACACCTTATACAAAAACAAGCTGAACATTAATCAAGGATCTAAATCTATGATCTGATACTATTATAGTACTTGAGTATAACATTGGGGAAATTCTGTCAGACATTGGCATAGGCAAATACTTTTTGGAAAAGACCCCAGAAGCACAGGCATTCAAAGCTAAAATTGACAAATGGGATTACATCAAGCTAAGTAGATTCTACACTGCAAAGGAAACACTCAGCAAGGTGAAGAGGCAATCAACAGAATGGGAGAAAATATTTGCAAACTATACAACTGATAAAGAATTAATGTCCAGAATCTATAAAGAGTTCAAGAAATTCAACAATAACAAAACAAACAATACAATTAAGAAATGAGAAAAAGACCTGAACAGGCATTTTTCAAAAGAGGAAATTCAAATGGCCCACACACACAAAAGGAAAATTGCTCAGAATCACTAGCCATCAAGGAAATGAAGTAAAAAACCACAATGAGGTTTCACCTCATCCCAGTTAGAATGTCTGTCAGACAGAAATCACCAAGTAGTAAATGCTGGAGAGCATGTGGGGAAAAAGGTATTCTAATCCACTGTTGGTGGGAACGTAAACTAGTACAGCCATTGTGGAAGACTGAATGGAGATACCTCAGAAAGCAAGGCACTAAACAATTTCACCTGAGGATAAGGAGGGGGTTTTGGCCAGGCCTTCTTGAGACTAACTGCAGGCTCTTCCTTTTGGGATCACTTGGCAAAATCATTTTTCAGGAAGGAAATAGGGGTACGGGTACAAGTGGCCCTGTTTTGAAAGAAAGTATCTTGTTAAACTTAAGGGTGGGTCCTCATAGCAAGATGGGGGAAATCTGCCAATTAGAAATTAAATTTTTCATAGCAGAATCTCCATATTCTTTTAATATAGTCAATATGGAGAAAATTAATCTCATAAAATTTACAGTGTGTTCCCATGACTAATAAGGATACTGGCAGAGTAGGCAGGCACTCAAAAGTTGTTTAAAGAACAAACAGGAGCCGATGCCATGGCTCACTTGGCTAATCCTCCGCCTGAGCTGCCGGCATCCCATATGGGCACTGGGTTCTAGTCCCAGCTGCTCCTCTTCCAGTCCAGTTCTCTGCTGTGGCCTGGGAAGGCAGTGGAGGATGGCCTAAGTGCTTGGGCACCTGCACCCACGTGGGAGACCAGGAGGAAGAGCCTGGTTCCTGGCTTCAGATCGGCATAGGTCTGGCCGTAGCAGCCATTTTGGGGGTGAACCAACGGAAGGAAGACCTTTCTCTCTGTCTCTCTGTCTCACTGTCTATCTGTCAAATAAATTAAAAAAAAAAAAGAACAAAGAAATAGGAGCTGGCTCTGTGGTGCAGAAGGCTAAGCCTTGGCCTGCAGCACTGGCATCCCATATGGGTACTAGTTCGTGTCCCGGCTGCTCTTCTGATCCAGTTCTCTGCTTATGGCCTGGGAAAGCAGTGGAAAATGGCCCAAGTGCTTTGGCCTTTGTACCTACGTGGGAGACTTGAACAAGCTCCTGGCTCCTGGCTTCAGATTGGTTCAGCTCCAGCCATTGCAGCCATTTGGGGCAGATGAAAGACCTTTGTCTTTGTCTCTTCCCCTCGATCTGTAATCTTACCTCTCAAATAAATAAATAAAATGTTTAAAAAAAGAATAAATGAGTGAATAAATAAATGATGAAGATAGAAAAGCACTGTCTTATTACCCACTGGAATCTTGCATACACTCTACTCAGCCGGTAGACGTTTAAGTCATTAGATCTGTGTCTTCTCATAGGAGTATATGGTATCCAGTCGTGTCAAGGTATTAATATAAGGGTACTTAAATAACTTTATGGAAAACTGGAATTAAAAGTAAACTTATTTTATGCCAAAATTTGAATCCATGCATAGTTATCACAATATGCATTTTCTATGAGCTTTTTGAAGATCCTTTGAATGTATGGATTTAAAAAATCTTTTGCACCAAAATGAATAACTTACCCTTTAGTTCTGATTTTGTCTGACGTTTATGTACTCTCATGTATTCTAAGGAAGTGAAGTTTAGGCAGAAAGGACCCTTTCACAACATTTAGTTTTCTCCACTGTGATCATAGGCTCCACCCCTTCCCTTCATACTGGTAGTAAGCAACAGTACAGCCAGACTCTTTGGTTTGTTCAGTGTTTAGGAAATGTACCTTTGAAAACATAATTTTTAAAAAGTGAGGCACAGGCTTTTTGAAAGATTATTAAGTGATATTAAATGACTTTTATGTATGATCCAGATCTCCTCTGTTCTGAAAGCCGGCATTTCTTTGCCGTTTGTAGGAAGAATAGGTGTGAAATATACTGAAAAATAAAATCTGCCACAAAAAGACACTGCTTTAACGTCCATACATACCATAAGGTGAGCGGTGACCGTGATACTCTGGAGAGGAGGCTATTTTTGTGCAGATCATCCTGCTTTCTTATCTGTACAAAGAAAAGCAACGTCTGCATGTCTTACACAGCGTTCCTTTTGTATTAATAGTATTGAGTTACAAGGAGAATAAATAATCAACGTCAATGGAAGCCAGTCTAAATTCTGTTTATAAACGTCTGTTAATCTACCACTTGTGAGGTTAAGGGATAGAAATGTGATGAGTGGGAACATAATAATTAAGTGGCTTCCATGTGACAACATAGTTAAATTGGGATTAAAAAGCAAAACGATGATAAAATCATGAAGTATTTTTTTGAAGTGTGTGGAACTGAGAATAACCTCATACATACAATATAACATATTTGACATAATTCACTTATTTATACTCTTTTATTTGGACCTCTCTGGTACCTCACCATAGCAACAGTCCTAGAAATCTAGGCTCTTGGACTATCTCACAGATGAATATTTTAAAAATAAAATTATTTTAACTTTAGTAGATAATGAGTTTGGCCTTACATTTCTGTTTTCACTTGTTCATTTAAGTTCCTATTTTCTTGTGCATTTTCCAGTTCCTTTTTACCTTTCTTGAATTGTGGCCACAGGAATGAGATGGAATGGTACAGGCACAGATGTATCAGAATTTGTTTTATTCCAATAATCTGCAATATGACACCCACCATTTCTTAGTCTTTTGGGCTGCAAAGGCACCAAAAAGTACCACTGATACCAAGAACTGGCTTCCCTCCTAGGAAGTTACCAGTTTATTGCTGGTGAAACATTAAATGCCTCATGTTTGCCATTTGCTGTTTGGTGGTACATATCTCAGAATGAGTGTGCCTGTGCAATGGGGGAAATTCCAAAGCCCTTCCTCCAAAAAATGGTTCCTTGAACTGCCTGGGAAACGTGAAGATCTATTACCTGGGGGCCAGCGCTGTGGTGAAATAGGTTAAGATGCTGCCTGCAGTGCTGGCATCCCATATGGGCTCTGGTTTGTGTCCTGGCTGCTCCACTTCTGATCTTGCTCTTTGCTTTGACCTGGGGAAGCATCAGAAGATGGTCCAAGTCCTTGGGCCTCTGTACCTGCGTTGGAGACCCAGAAAAAGCTCCTGGCTCCTGGCTTCAGATCACCTCAGGCCTGGCCATTGCAGCCATTTGGAGAGTGAACCAGTGGATGGAAGATCTCTTTCAATCAGACTCTCTCTCTCTCTCTGCTTCTCTCTGTAACTCTGTCTTTCAAATAAATAAATAAATATTTAAAAAAAATAGATCTATTACCTGGCAGAAGGCATAGTGTATTTATATAATACTTAGCAAAACTCAACTTTTGCCACACCCTCAAGGCTTGTTTTTTAGGATGAAATCTGGGAGGACTTAGAGATTGACACTGAATAGTGTATAATTAGCATGGTCTGGAGAGAATCTCTAGTAATAGGATCAGCAATCTGTTACTTGAGTATTTACGGTGTCCTAGCCACATTATATCTATCTGTTCACATTGTATCTATTTGTGGGTATATATGTAAATATATCTATGTATCTATGTATCTAACTATATATCTTACACACATATATGTATGTGTATTTATATATTTTATCTATATTCATATCTGTATCTAAATCTACCTACTCTTTAAACAGTTATCCATCAGTATCACAGAGGAGTGGTTCCATGACTTTCTGAGCTTCCCGAAATCTGTGGATTTGCAAATGCTTTGCTAAAGTGGCCAGGTATTTGCATATAACATATAAACATCCTCCCCTGTAGTTTAAATTACCTCTGGATTACTTATAAAACCTTTTTTTTTAGATTTATAATTTATTTTATTTGGTAGGCAGAGAGTTAGAGAGAGAGAGAGGGAGAGACATATGTCTTCCCTCTACTTCTCTCAATGGCTGGGCCTGGGCCAGGCCCAAACCAGAAGAGCCTGGAACTCTAACCTGGTCCTCCACATGGGTGGCAGGAACACAAATACTTGGTCCATCCTCTGATGCCTTCCCAGGTACATTAACAGGGAGCTGGATTAGAAGTTTAGCAGCAGGGATGTGAGCCAGTGCTCATGGGATGCCACCATTGCAGGATGTGCTTAATCCATTGTGCCACGACTCTGACCCCTATATACAAAATCATAATTCAGGGGTCCGCGTTGTGGCTTAGTAAGTGAAGCTGCCACCTACAGTACTGGCATGCCACATGGGCTGCAGTGTTCCAGCTGCACCACTTAGGATCTGGCTCCCTGCTAATGGCCTGGGAAAAGCAGCATAGGATGGCCCAAGTGCTTGTGCCACTGCTACCCATGTGGGAGACCTGGAGGAGGATCCTGTCTCCTGGCTTTGGGCTGGTTCAGCCTTGACCAGTGTGATCACTGGGAAGTGAACCAACATGTGGAGGAGCTCTTTCTGTCTCTCCCTTCTCTGTAATTCCGACTTTCAGATGAATAAATGCATCTTCTCCCATTGCATTCACATCAAGATTCATTTTCAATTATCTTTATATACAGAAGATCGATTTAGTATATATTAAGTAAAGATTTCATCAGTTAGGGAGTGGGAGATGAGAGAGGTGCGGGTGGGAAGGAAGTTATGGGGGGAAAAAGCCATTGTAATCCATAAACTGTACTTTGGAAATTTGTATTTACTAAATAAAAGTTTTGAAAAAGCAAAAAGATTTATTTTTTAAGATGCATTTATTCTTTTTTTATTATAAACACTTTTATTTAGTAAATATAATTTTCCAAAGTACAGTTTATGGTTTACAATGGCTTTTCCCCCCATAACTTCCCTCCCACCCACAACCCTCCCCTCTCCCACTCTCTCTCCCATCCCATTCACATCAAAATTCATTTTCAATTCTCTTTATATCCAGAAGATCAGTTTAGCATATATTAAGTAAAGATTTCAACAGTTTGCACCCACATAGAAACACAAAGTGAAAAATACTGTTTGAGTACTAGTTATAGCATTAAATCACACTGAACAACACATTAAGGACAGAGATCCTATATGAGGAGTAAGTGCACAGTGACTCCTGTTGTTAACTTAACTAATTGACACTCTTGTTTATGGGGTCAGTAATCACCCTAGGCTCTTGTCATGAGTTGCCAAGGCTATGGAAGCCTTTTGAGTTCGCTGACTTTGATCTTATTTTGACAAGGTCATTGTCAAAGTGGAAGTTCTTTCCTCCCTTCAGAGAAAGGTACCTCCTTTTCTGATGGCCTGTTCTTTCTACTGGGATCTCACTCACAGAGATTATTTATTTATTTATTTATTTGCCAGAGTGTCTTGGCTTTCCATGCCTAAAATACTCTCATGGGCTCTTCAGCCATATCCGAATGCCTTAAGGGCTGATTCTGAGGCCAGAGTGCTGTTTGGGACATCTGCCATTCTATGAGTCTGTTGTGTATCCCGCTTCCCATGTTAGATCGTTCTCTCCCTTAGAAAATAAATCTTAATTCATTGTAAATGCTATGTAATTAAACTGTAGCATTCAGGTAATAATGACAAGAAAAAAAGGTCTGTCCATGTTCAGTTCAGACATAATTTTTTTCCTTAAATTTTTCCATCTGAAATAGGTTGACTCCATAGATGCAGAACCACGGGAGACAGCTCACTGTATATACAGAGTCTGATTCTTCTGCCTACTCTATTAGCAGGTTCTTTTTACTGGTGGGAAAGTACAGTTTGGAAAGTGCAAGTCACTTTCCCTGCTAAGCTTCAAGGCTGAGACTTGAAGGTTTGCATGCAGGTCTGTCCGGTTTCAAAGGGTACTCAGTTTTTCATCCTCTCTTTGTGGGCCTCATACGTAAGATACTGTAACACTGGAACTGATTCTTGGTTATGAAAAACAAGGACTGATCTGCAGAGAACAAGCAGTCACCATAGTTTTGCAGGCACGTAACTGTACGTATAACATGTCTGCAGGCCCATCACAATTACAGTCCATTATTTGGATTAGAAGATGAAATCAGCTGCTCCTAGTGGAGATGCAACAGAAGTTTCTCATGTCGCTGTCCTTCCCTTCATTGGGATACCAAGGGCTAGAACTCATATAGAAAGGTCATTGAACCAAATTTTAGAAATTAGGATGTGGATCTCATTTTTGTGGTGATCTGAGAGTCCTCCATGCAAGTTTTAAATGTTTTACGCTCCTGTTTTAATGAGTTTATAAACATTAGTTTGGATCCTTTGAGATTATCATAGAGAATGGCCATGTTTTCAACACATACAGTTATTATTAAATTGGTGTCAAGCAATCATCCTAAAGTAGCTATATTACATTTTAAATATGCATCGCTTTAGAACAGTTTTATATTCACATAAAAGCCCCAACAATAGTACAGAGAGTTTCTGTATATTCCACACTGTTTCCCCCTATTGCTAACAGCTTAACAACAGCAGGGTACATTTCTTGCAATTAATGGATGCACTGGCACCTTATTAAGTCCATACTTGATTCCTATTTCCTAGGATGTTACCTATATTCTCTTTCTCTTCCAAGATCCCTATAGGGAACCATTACATCTAGTTGTCATGTCTCTTTTGGCTCCTCTTGTTAAGATAGTTTCTTAGACATTTCCTGATTTTGATGAACCTAAGAATTTCAAAGAGTATTTTGGTCAGATGTTTTATAGAATGTGCTTCAATTGATATTTGTCTAATGTTTATCATATGATTATCCTGATTTTGATTTTGTATGCTTTTGGAAAGAATATCACAGAGAAGAACCATTATTTACTTAGTTTTTTGCATATATTGAAGTTGTACAACATGTTTTAATATGAATATATATAGTGAAATTATTGCTACCATAAAGTAAATTAATATATCCATCTCCTACCATAGTCACCTTTGTGTGTATACATTTGCTTCTTTGTGATAAGGCTACCTAAAATTCACTCTCTTAGCAGATTTTCAGTGTCCTATATTATGAGGGTGCTGGAAGAGTTTGTGTAAAAATTGGAATTGAATATAAGTATATTTGGTACAATAAAGTTTGGAAATCTACGCACATAAGATGCCTTTAAAAATCCAAGGAATTATATATATATATATATATATATATATATATGGAAAATGCATGGGATTCAGAAATTGAAGTCTCAAATTATAGTCCTGGTGCTGTCCATTACATCTCTAGACTTACTCAGTTTACATACCTAGAAGTTTGTACCTTGTGAACTACTACCCTCTGTTTCCTTCCTCTTCCCTTTCTTGATATCCTCTATTCTACTCTCTGTCTCTGTGTCTTCAATGATATTTTTTGTTTTGTTTTGTTTTTCATCCATAAGTGGGATCATGTAGCATTTTTCTTTCTGTGTCTGGCTTATGTCATTCTTACCACAGCATGTCAAGAGTACATGCTATCAACATGACTGATGGCTATTGAGGTTGACTTTGGTTGCCTGACTTAGGTAATATTTTATTTCTATGCTGTAAAGTTCTGATAGTTTTTTCCAGACTGACTCTTTGGAAGGAAGTCATTATGCTCAACCCACATTTAATGAGTGGGAGTCATGTTCCACCTCCTTGCAGCCAGAGCATCTAAATAAATTGCTTGGAAATCTTCCGTTCCTTCTTCCTATTTACTTATATATTTAGTTAACTAAATTAATATGGACACATGAATATTCTATATCTTGTATTATAATCCTAATATGACTCTATTTCTTTAGTGCTCAAATTGTTCCAGATTTGGCCACTGGGAGCTATTGCAGTTGACTCTCATAGCTTTTTGATATACCTCCCACAGTTTGAGATGTTTGCTTTCCCTTGAGTACCTCCTTACTCTCTGCACAACAAGATGCTTCAGGCTCATTTAGTATAATTGCTGTCCCAGCCCTAGACTCAGCCACTTCTCCACAGAGTCCTTTCATTTGACACTGGTATAGGATATGAAGGCCTGGGATCTAAGTGTGCTTCTTTCTCTAAGTTGTCATTGCTTCTGAGTTTTTTTAGTTGACAGGACAAGCAACAATATGAGTATACAAACCTACGCATATGCACATGTCTATGGATATATCCATCTGTAACCATTTGTGCCTATATGCAGTTAAACATGAGTTCATACTGATGTGTTCAACTGAAGTCCATTGCCACCAGGATCTTTCTAATGCCCTCCCTTTTCTTATTTGTGAATTCCTTCTCCAGAAGTGCAAAATCTGGTTCCCACCAGCTACCCTTCATTTATTTAATTATCCAGTTCTACATATTTAATTTCAAATCCAGCATGTCTCCAAGTTGTTCTCTGTAGTTGCAGTCTCTGTAAATTTTCTCTTCAGCCAAAAAATGCTTCCTGGGAAGTTTTTGATATCTATATTTTTGAATATATTTACATAAGTATAAATTTGCATTTTTATTATTTTTGGCAACTTTTAAAGTTCTGCAACCAAAGCCCAATGATTAGGTAACAATCTTTGCATTTAAATTTCCACTCCTTACAGCACAACAGGCTCAATTTGAAAAGTATCTTTTGTTTATTTATTTATTTATTTTTATTTTTATTTTTTTTTTTTTTGCCAGGCAGAGTTAGACAGTGAGAGAGAGAGAGACAGAGAGAAAGGTCTTCCTTCTGTTGGTTCACCCCCCAAATGGCCACCACGGCTGGCTTGCCGCTCCGATCTGAAGCCAGGAGCCAAGTGCTTCCTCCTGGTCTCCCATGTGGGTGCAGGGCCCAAGCACTTGGGCCATCCTCCACTGCCTTCCCAGGCCACAGCAGAGAGCTGGACTAGAAGAGGAGCAACCGGGACAGAATTCAGCACCCCAACCAGGACTAGAACCTGGGGTGCCGGTGCCGCAGGCAGAGGATTAGCCAAGTGAGCCACGGCGCCGGCCAAAAGTATCTTTTGTTGTCATCTAACCAGAGTAAGTCATTTCCAATGGCAGGCACTGCTGGCATTGGTGTCCCTTTAGCTTTGCTTTCAAGATGGCTGCCCTCTCTACTCCTGGTAAGCCCCTCAGCCTGGAACCTACGGGCAATGCATTTCTTTTTTTTTTTTTTTTAACTTTTATTTAATGAATATAAATTTCCAAAGTACAGCTTATGGATTACAATGGCTTCCCCCCCAGTAACGTCCCTCCCACCCGCAACCCTCCCTTTCTCTCTCCCTCCCCCCTTCCATTCACATCAAGATTCATTTTCAATTCTCTTTATATACAGAAGATCAGTTTAGTATACATTAAGTAAAGATTTCAACAGTTTGCACCCACATAGAAACACAAAGTGAAAAATACTGTTTGAGTACTAGTTATAGCATTAAATCACAATGTACAGCACATTTAGGACAGAGATCCTACATGAGGAGTAAGTGCACAATGACTCCTGTTGTTAACTTAACTAATTGACACTCTTGTTTATGGCATCAGTAATCTCCCTAGGCTCTTGTCATGAGTTGCCAAGGCTATGGAAGCCTTTTGAGTTCACCAACTCTGATCATATTTAGACAAGGTCGTAGTCAAAGTGGAAGTTCTCTCCTCCCTTCAGAGAAAGGTACCTCCTTCTTTGATGACCTGTTCTTTCCACTGGGATCTCACTCGCGGAGATCTTTCATTTAGGTGGTTTTTTTTGTTGTTGTTTTTTTTTTGTTTTTTTGTTTTTTTTTTGGCCAGGGTGTTTTGGCTTTCCAGGGCAATGCATTTCTAAAGGTTATGGCTGTGCAATATGTCCATATTCCATGGTTGATAAGACCATGAGGGATCACCTTTTCCCATAACTTTAAAACTTAATATGAGACATTAAAAACTCTAAAGTCTTCTGAAGTACAAATGATTTTATTTATTTATTTTTTAATTTTTTATTTATTTGAGAGGTAGAGTTACAGAGAGAGAGAGAGAGAGAGAGAGAGAGAGAGAGAGAAAGATACAGAGAGTAAAGTCTTCCATCTGCTGGTTCTCCCCAAATGGCTGCAACGGCTAGAGCTGGGCCAATCCGAAGCCAGGAGCTTCTTCCGAGTCTCCCACATGGGTGCAGGGGTCCAAGCACTTGGGTCATCTTCCACTGCTTTCCCAGGTCCTCAGCAGGGAGCTGGATTGGAAGTGGAACAGCCAGGACTCCAATCGGTGCCCATACGTGATGCCAGCACTGCAGGCGGAAGCTTAACCTACTATGCCATGGCTCTGACCCCATGATTTGATTTTTGATGGTATACTTTGGAAGTGAGAGTCCTGTCCAGGGCACCTCAAATTGTGCTGACTTCCATGTCTGCTTATATTTCAAGCCCAGAGCCTGGCACCTGTCTGTATGAATATGCTTTTTAAAATTTTCTTGCCTTTGAATAGGAACTAGAAAGTTATTTCTGAAACTAGCATCTCACTTTAAACATATGTGTGATTTGGGTATTTTTTATTAATGTTAAGTTTTAGTTTGAGAAACAATCACTTGACATTGTTCTATAAGCATTGCAACAACTAATGGGAGATGTTGTCAGAATCTTAATTAGAGTGTTGTTCTAGGACACATTGTATAAGCAATGTGAGTAATAACATAAAACAATTGCTGACACCTACAAGCATTAACAGTGCCCAAGATATGGCTTATGAACAATATAATGACAATTGTTCAAGATGATCAAAATCATCTTTAATAAAACTGGCTTGTTAAAAATAATAGATGTAATAAGACATCTTATTGATTTTTGCTTTTCTGATCCTATATTTTGAAATATAATAAAATAAGACATGTTTTTCTTGCTGTGCATATTGCAGAATATTCATCCTTCCAGGGAAAAATAGGGGAAAGAATGCTATAAAAATTAAGTTGGGAGAATTAGAGAAGTTATGGGTAGAGCACTTAAGAAAGTCAATGAGGAAAAGCCAACTGTTCTGCAAATGGAAATTAGCCCTATATCTAAAACTGTTAAAATATGTAACCTGAACGGATTCTAATATAGCAAGACTGAATCCAAGCAAAGTACTACCCAAGTCAATGGCAAGCAGTGAAGCCAAGACACATAATAAAAAGAGAGAAGTAGCTACTTGCAAAGGACAGAAATGATCTTGAAATTGTATTTTGTAAAAATATTCATGGGGTAGCACTTACTTGTTTCAGAATGATGCTAATGGCTCCATTTCTCTGTGTCTTAAGTGAGGGACTTCATCCCACCCATTTCTTTATTATTCAAAGAAAGAAGTTTTTGGGATTTTGTATTAGCCAACTTTCCATTTTCTCAGGTGAGGCTTCATTGCACAGGTCTAGTTTGAACATATTTGCTTTCTTTTTCCTATCGCGTTTTCTTCCAACAGATAACTACTGCTGTCTTTCATTAGTAGGTGAGCTACTCTGTATAGTCCAACTTTAGGCAGAACTTGAGGAGCGGGTAAAGTGGGGTATGTTTTGTAATCCCCCTTATGTACTACGGAAAATGATAGGTAAATAGAATAGGAAAAGTTACCAAAAAAGAACAATATTCTTCAGGAAGTGACGGTAGAGGGGTGATAAGGCAGATGACTTTTCTTTTTTCTGGCAATGCTTCTTGCTCTGCCCTTGGTAACCTAATTATGGACGCTGCAGGCCTTCAGTGTTTTGCATTTTTAAAAATCATCAGCTTTTGTAGATATCTCATGTCTTCCAACTGTCGAGCTCTGGCTATCTTGTGTCTATGGAAGAATAAGACACAACATGGCAGGGCCCATGGCAGAATTCCTGATTCGATGGAACTTAATGATATTTCTGCCTTAAACGAGGTGAAGGCCAACACTCCGAGCAAAGCAGATGGCAGTACACTGTACGAGGATGATCACAATGATCGCTAGTCATCTAGTTAGCAGTTGCTAGGTTCTTTTCTTTTTTTCTTTTTTTGACAGGCAGAGTGGACAGTGAGAGAGAGAGACAGAGAGAAAGGTCTTCCTTTCCTGTTGGTTCACCCTGCAGTGGCCGCTGCTGCTGGCACGCTGCGGCCAGCACACCGTGCTGATCTGAAGCCAGGAGCCAGGTGCTTCTCCTGGTCTCCCATGTGGGTGCAGGGCCCAAGCACCTGGGCCCTCCTCCACTGCACTCCCGGGCCACAGCAGAGAGCTGGCCTGGAAGAGGGGCAACCGGGACAGAATCTGGCGCCCTGACCGGGACTAGAACCCGGTGTGCCAGCACCGCAGGTGGAGGATTAGCCTAGTGAGCCGCGGCGCCAGCATAGTTGCTAGGTTCTTGACACTCTCCCCTTTATTATCCAAACATCAACATTACTTGATGAGGTTTAATCAGTTATCTTTTTAAAGATTTATTTATTTATTTGAAAGGCAGAGTTACATTGAGGCAGAGCCACAGGCAGAGAGAGAGAGAGAGAGAGAGAGAGAGAGTCTTTCGTCTGCTAGTTCACACCCCAGATGGCAGCAACAGCCAGAGCTGGTCTGATTTGAAACCAGGGGCCAGGAGCTTCTTCCGAGTCTCCCACGTGGGTGAAGGGCCATCTTCTACTGCTTTCCCAGGCCATAGCAGAGAGCTGGATTGGAAGTGAAGCAGCCAGGACTCGAACGGGCACACATATGGGGTGCCAAAACTGCAGGTGGTGGTCTACCCACTATGCCACAGCCAGCCCCAGCCCCAGTTAACTTATTAATTCACTAACCCATTCATTCATTTATCAGCTACTTATTAAGTGCCTACCACTAGGCATTTGTGAAGTGAAGGTGACTGACACATAACCATTGTTTCTGATGGTACACAATGTACTGGTAGGTTAGCATGTCTTACAAGGTCTGACACAGAAGTATGAAAACAAAAGGACAGACATGCCAGGTGAATTCTGAGTCTTGAATGGGGAAAATGAGTTTGTCAGGTGTCAAGGAAAGAAAACACTCCAGGCCAAAAACAGCAATGTACATTTTTTTTTTTTTTTAATTTGAGAGGCATGGAGACAGAGAGACAGAATCCCCATCTGCTGGTTCATTCCCCAAAATACACACGGACAAACTGAGAGCTGGGAAGTCAATCCAAGTCTCCCATGTAGGTGGCGGAGACCTTACTTCTTGAGCTATTACTTGCTGTTCCCCGGTACATATTAGTAGGACGCTGTAATCAGGAGTGGAGGCAGGACGCAAACCCAGGCACCCTCATCTGGTAACGGCTAGGCCAAGGTCTGCCCCACAAAAACTTGAAGAAGGCAAGGGCATGACACACTGGGGAAAACAATGGTTAGAGCATAACAAACTTGATGGGGGGAGGAAAGTATTTGAGATGGTCAGGGACAGACCCTGGGGGATCCATCTGAAGATTCAACAGAAAATTTGCTCTTGACAAAACAGAGTTAATCAGCAATTGGCTTTTTTCATTTTTTTTCGCAACTGACATGTTTATTGAAATGAATATGGGAAAGCAAAAATAAAACAATACAAATCAACAATAACACTATCATATAGATTTAACCATCTAGTATATATATATACACACACATATATAATATATATACATATTTAGTAATGTATATAATATGTATGTATAATATCCATATAATAAATAGAAAACAAACATGTAGTTCCACTTTTTCTGTGTATGTATGTACATATATGTTAGTATTTTTCAATGTATATGCATATATATGTATATATTACAGCACACATCAGTTTTGAAATCTTTCTAGTAATATACCATAAACATCTTTTAGGGAAAATAAACATGCTATTACAAATTTAATTTTAATTGCTGTGTGTGAGGGAGAGGGAGGACAGTAGGGCAGCAGGCCGATTTAGTCACTGTGGACAGAGACTGGGTAACACTGCGAGTCTTGCAGTTGGCTATGTCTTCTTTAATAGACTGAATGTGACTGGGTCTGGTTTATCTCTCTTGAAAGAAGAAATACTCCTTTGGAATTGACACTAGCTGTCGTTGCCTGCCTACCTGAACCTTAACTTCCCTCCTCATTCCTCTTTTTGTCAGGTTGCCTTTGGTTGCAAGGCTATTCCCAGACCTGACTTGCTTTGATCCTGCATGCATTCCAGTTCTGTTGCTGTCATGGTGGTGACTCTATAGCTCTTTCTTTTAGAAATTCTGTGGTTTCACTTTGAGTAAAATTGGCATTTAAATGCTGGATATAAAATAATCAAATAGTAGCAATTAAACTCGAATATAAACTTAACTGAAAATTAAAAATTAAATGTGTGACCCTTGAATCAGGTTTATTGTATATCATTGGGAGAAAGTAATTTGGTAGAAAATATACTTTTATAAGCAGCTACAGAGATCTTATTGCCTTCTTTGAAATGCAAAGTGAAAATGTTCTAGAATATATATATAATATATATATAATATACCATTTAGAAAATGCACAGATGAAAAAATAAAAATATATTCTACAATTATTATACTTTGGCTCATACAGTCCAATGAAAGGCAAAAATAATAGTGACTAAAAGGGGATCAACCCTAGTCTAATTTGGCTATGTCCCCCAAAAACCATGTGTTGGACTTTACCCCATTGAAACAGTATTGAGAGATGGGATCTAATAAGAAGAAGTGATTAGATAATGAAGATGCTGCCTACATGAACTGATCGGAGCTGTTGAGTAAACGAGTTGGTTCTCTCCAATGTGAGTTGTTATAAAAGTTTCTTGATGTTGCCATTTCCTGCTGTTCTGCCTTCCACCACAGGGTGACACAGCACAATAGCTGCCAATGCCATGCTCTTGAGCTTTCTGGCCTGCAATACGAGAAACCAAATAAATTGCTGTACATTATAAATCATCCAATCTGTTACATTCTGTCATTGTAGCCCAAACAGTGCAAGACAAGTTCCAAATTGAGTTTCTTTTCTGATGTAGACTTCACATAGTAGGTTGAATGGACATAAAATAATAGATCTTCCGTGTTGATGTTTGTGGCTTTGGAAATTTTGTTTAAGGACTCAGGATTGGCTGGTTTTTGTTGTTGTTGTTGTTGTTTTTTTTGTTTGTTTTGTTTTTTTTTTGACAGGCAGAGTGTACAGTGAGAGAGAGAGAAAGGTCTTCCTTTTGCCGTTGGTTCACCCTCCAATGGCCGCTGCGGCCAGTGTGCTGCGGCGGGCGTGCTGTGGCCGGCGCACTGCGCTGATCCAATGGCAGAAGCCGGGTACTTCTCCTGGTCTCCCATGGGGTGCAGGGCCCAAGCACTTGGGCCCTCCTCCACTGCACTCCCTGGCCACAGCAGAGAGCTGGCCTGGAAGAAGGGCAACCGGGACAGAATCCAGCGCCCTGACCGGGACTAGAACCCGGTGTGCCGGCGCTGCAAGGGGGAGGATTAGCCTAGTGAGCCGCGGCACCGGCCAGGATTGGCTGTTATTCAAAGGATCTTCACTTCTGTATCTGGGCCCATCAATCTGATTGAAATAGGAAAAATCTATTAACTATTGCCAGGTATAAACAGCTTGGAGGTTTATGTGGGAGGAAACTCAACACAATCTTTGCTGCTTTATTTTGACAACTCAATACACAAGCAATTCAGCTCAGAAAAATATGAAAAATATGCAGACTCCAGTTTGATTGTGTTATTTCCACAATGGAACATACTGCTTCTTAAGTAGAGACAAAATGAACCTAGTAATAGGTAACATTAACATTATGAGATTCTAATTTTCTATCATTCTGTCTTGATCAAAGTATGAATAATGTTCAAGGCAAATGCTAATTATTTTTTTTAAAGATTTGTTTATTTATTTGAAAGTCAGAGTTACAGAGAGGCAGAGGCAGAGAGAGAGAGAAAAGTCTTCCATCCGCTGTTTCACTCCCCAAATGGTCACAACAGCCAGAGCTAGGAGCCAGGAGCTTCCTCCGGTTCTCCCATGTGGGTGCAGGGGCCCAAGGACTTGGGCTACCATCCACTGCTTTCCTACACCACAGCAGGAGCTGGATAGGAAGTGGAGCAGCCGGGTCTCGAACCAGCACCCATATGGGATGCTGGCATTGCAGGTGGTAGCTTTACCCCTATGCCACAGTGCCGGCCCCAGCAGATACTAATTATAAACAGACATGAAATAAAGGTTATAGTTAGTAGACAATGTGTGAAAGTTTGAATATTAGTGTGTGGGTCCCCAAAAGACCCATGTATTAAGGGCTTGGTCTCCAAGTCATATGTTAATGGTTAATGTCAATGGCTAATAAATTAAGGGTGAAGACTTAATTCAATGATGATGTCTGAAGTTTGAATCTTTGGAAGTGATTATATCAGATGATGTTGGGATGGAGCTGTCATGATTGGATCACAGTGGCTTTATAAAAAGGGATATAGACAAGGAGGATGAGCGTGCTGCCTGTCTCTCTCTGCTTCCAGATTCACTGTGTGCTTCTTCCTGAGCACTCATTCTGCCTTCATCACATGCCAGATCATATGGGGCCACCGAATCTCAGACTGTGAACCTCCAAAATTGTGAGCTAAAATAAACCTTTCCTATAAAGTGTGTTCTCTCAGGTATGTTTTAAAATACAAACATAAAATGGTGACTAATACACAATGATTAACCAGAATTATTAAGAAAATGAATGTTTCAGTAAATACATACTCTACTCCTAGGAAACTTAGAAATTGGCTTAATTTATTGAAAATCAACAATCATTATTTCTTTGTTCTTAAGATTTATTTATTTATTTGAAAGGCAGAGTTACAGAAAGTCAGAGGCAGAGGCAGAGAGAGAGAGGTGTTCCATCCACTGATTCACTCCCTAGATGGCCACAACAACTGGAATTGGGCCGATCTGAAGCCAGGAGCCTGGAGCCTCTTCCTGGTTTCCCATGAGGGAGCAGGGGCCTGAGGACTTGATCCATCTTCCACTGCTTTCCCAGGCAATAGCAGAGAGCTGGATTGGAAGTGGAACAGCCAGAACTTGAACCAGCACCCACAAGGATGCCAACACTACAGGTGGCCACTTTATCCGCTATGCCACTAGGCTGGCCCCAATCATTCTTCCTAACCCAGGATTTCAAGAACAGAAAGCACAGAACTTTTCCAAAGGAGGGAAAGCTGTGTTCAACATTTAAGGGCTATTAAACACCTTAACAGATAGTTAATTATTTTTTAAAAATGTAATTACCTAGAAATAATGAAATACCAAAGATTAAGGGATATTTTTGACTGAATTTATTTATTTATTTATTTATTTATTTTATACAGGCAGCGTGGACAGTGAGAGAGAGAGAGATAGGGAGGAAGGTCTTCCTTTCTGTTGGTTCACCCCCAGTACCACTGCAGCCGGCGCTCTGCGGCCAGTGCACCGCGCTGATCTGAAGCTAGGAGCCAGGTGCTTCTCCTGGTCTCCCACGCGGGTGCAGGGCCCAAGGACCTGGGCCATCCTCCACTACACTCCCGGGCCACAGCAGAGAGCTGGCCTGGAAGAGGGGCAATGGGGATAGAATCCGGCACCCTGACCTGGACTAGAACCAGGTGTGCCGGCGCCGCAGGCAGAGGATTAGCCTATTGAGCCATGGTGCCGGCCTGAATTTATCTTTTTTTTGAGAAATGACATACTTGATAATTAGGGGAAACAGTTTTCAGTTATGAATATTTAAAATGCATCTTTCTCACTTCCATGAACTTATAAAACTGATGTAAGTAAAGACATGAAATAGACTCTTTGGCCATTGGACATGGGAAGTGGGAGGGATCAGAAAGTGAAATACTGTCAAAAGAAACTCAGAATCAGCCCTGAAGGCATTCATCTGGCTGAAAAGCCCATGAGAGTATTTCAGGCATGGAAAGCCAAGACACTCTGGCAAAAAAAAAAAAAAAAAAAAAAAAAAAAAAAAAAAAAAAAAAAAAAATCCACCTAAATGAAAGATCTCCACGAGTGAGATCCCAGTGGAAAGAACAGGTCATCAGAAAAGGGAGGAGAGAACTTCCACTTTGACTATGACCTTGTCTATATATGATCCGAGTTGGCTTCCATAGCCTTGGCAGCTCATGACAAGAGCCTAGGGTGATTACTGAGGCCATAAACAAGAGTGTCAATTTGTTAAGTCAACAACAGGAGTCACTGTGCACTTACTCCTCATATAGGATCTCTGTCCTAAATGTGCTGTACATTGTGATTTAATGCTATAACTAGTACTCAAACAGTATTTTACACTTTATGTTTCTGTGTGGGTGCAAACTGTTGAAATCTTTACTTAATGTATACTAAACTGATCTTCTGTATATAAAGATAATTGAAATTGAATTTTGATGTGAATGGAATAGGAGAGGGAGTGGGAGAGGGGAAGGTTGCGGGTGGGAGGGAAGTTATGGGGTGGGGGAAACCATTGTAATCCATAAGCTGTACTTTGGAAATTCATATTCATTAAATAAAAGTTAAAAAAAAAAAGAAACTTGATTCTATCATTGTCCAAAGGGAACGTTCAATATCAAATTGAAAACATTTGGGTTTTAATAAAAGGATGGTCTTTATGTAACTATGGTTTCATTTTTCTTTTGGATAATTAGGGAGTAAAAAGATACCATGTGCATTCCATATGTTACTCATCAGGCTGTAATAAAGATTCCAAGTGCAAATATTTCGTGAGTCAGGATTTCAATTGAGTGTAAGTTATAGTCTATTTATATGAATACAAAGCTTACCTGTATTACCAGGTTCCATATAGGGTGCAATAATAAATCTGAAAACAGGCCAATTATTTGTAGACATAGTTTATCCTTGTTCATATATGTTTGCTATAGGAATTTTATGATTTTTCTGACCAACTGTTCCTGGCAATGTTTTCTGTGTTTTCCACAGAAGCTTGTAGAAAATGATAAGGCCATAAGTTACATGTTCAAGTTTAGAACTATAAATTTCACATTGTCATTTATAGTATCTTCTGAAAATTCTAAATCTATAGATTACATAAATGGAGAAAATTCCAATAAACCACATATAAAATACTAAATGGACATTTAAAATTAATCTCAAGTTAAATTATGAATTAATATCTCAAAGAGTATTATTATTATCGTAGGATGTGGCTTAAAGAATCCTTACTTGGTACACAAAATTCTCTAGTGTTTATATACTATTGTATGTAGACTAATAATAGGTAATAAATATAGGACTACATAATGTAAAATATAGTCAATTTTGTTTATATAAGCTCTTGTTTTTTTCCTAAATATGCTTTTAAGTCACTTATTTCTCCAAATTCTGGCCAGAATCAACATAATGACCTATAAATATTTGTAAATTTCATACAAGGTTTCACCAATGCTACAAGGGAGCTCCCCAAAACATGGTTTTTGTTTCTTCCTGTTAGGTTCTCCTTATTTCCTATAGGTATTTCCTACATGAATTAATTGTTCTGCTCTCTAATTTGGGTTTTTAAAGCCTTTTTGTTAGTACCTTTTCCAACCTTCTCCTCTTAACCATGCCATTTATTAGCAATACTCCAATAGTTAAATATCATCTTGTCCCAGAAATCTTCCCCGACCCTACAGATAGCCTCTTTCTTCAATATCTGGCAAAAATATCATATCATGTCATATCACATCATATATACATACATATATACATATATATCATGCACAATTTGGAATGCTTTTAACAGTATAAAAATATGTCAGTATTATAAAAATATATACTTTTTTTTTACAGAACTTTAAAATTAGTAGGTGACTGGAGTCTAAAGCACCAGTCTTCAACAGTGAGCCTGATAGCATCAAATACGAGCTCTATGGCAGATGCAACATCTTTCAATTTTCATAAGGTAGAGATTTTCATCTCCTTCTTACATCTGATGAAGTGAGGTTCAGAGAAGTAACATAAACTCCCCAAAGGTGGAGGTCCCTTTCAACTCATAAAGAGATCATACCATAACAGATTTTGCCAAACGACATGCCCTGGTGTTGTGCAGGATATGTCCTGCCTAATGTACATGGAAACTCATCAAGAAACAATACAGTATTTCCTTTGCACCCAGACCTCTTTCTAGTATGTTTCTCTCTAGAAGGAATACAGGATAGGTTTCTTTTTATGGAATAGGCAGAATATAAACTGTGAGTTTGTGTTGATGTTGTCAGCCAATGGCATGAGTTAGGTGAGATAAATGTCCATTGTCTACAGCACCTTGGTCCATCCTTTATCCTCTTAGTTATTTCCCTTCATTTTCTGAGTGATCTGTGACCTCTTGAGGACTTTGTGAATGGAAGCTCTAACTACTCTCTGCAGCCTTACTCTTTCTCTCCTGGGAAACTATATCTCCCTTTAATCTCTGATTGACTGTAGTTAAGGGCTGAGATAGTCTGTTCAAGTCTAAGCCTTATCAGTGTTATTAATTGGCTCTCTGACTTTGAATAAGGGATATATGGGCTCAAAGCTGTTTCCTGTGAGTAAAATGAGGATAAAAGATAAGTATAATGATTATGAAATATTAATTGAGACAATGTATGTAAAGATACTAATGTAAAACTTCAACATAATAAGCTCAACAAATGTTTCCTTTTCTCCTCATTTTAATAGATATGCATTTTTAATTTGACCTTTCTTTGCAATGTACTCTTTTGGTCTATTTTTTTAAGATTTATTTATTTGAAAGGCAGAGTTATAGAGAGGGAATGACAAAGACAGAGAGAGAGAAGTTCTCCATCCACTAGTTCACTCAGTCTCCAAATGACTGCAAAGGCTAGGGCTGGGTCAGATGGAGCCAGCAGTTGAGGATCTGCATTAGGGTCTTCCACATGGGTGCCAGGGCCCAGGCACTCGGGTCATTTCCACCGCCCTCCCAGGTGCATTATCAGGGAGCTGGATTGAAAGTGGAACAGCCAGGACTAGAAATGGTGCCCACATAGGATGCTGACACTGAAGGCAGTGACCCAACCCCCTATGCCACAGTGCTTGCCCCCTGTAGTCTATTAATGTAGCTACCATGGAGGGTACTAGTATAAACTAACAGAAAAGCTATGTGGGCTTTTGCATTTTTTTTGACAACCATCAAACCACACATGTGTTAACTATTAATGTCATGAAATTAAAACTTAAAGATTGGGGATGGCGCTGTGGCATAGAGGATAAAGCTGCCGCCTGCAGTGCCAGAATCCCATATGGGTAGTGGTTTGAGTCCTTGAGTTCTGGCTGCCCCACTTTCTATCCAGCACTCTGTTATGGCCTGGGAAAGCAGTAGAAGATGACCCAGGTCCTTGGGCCCCTGCATCCGCATGGGAGACCCAAAAGAAACTCCTGGATCCTGGCTTCGGATCAGCTCAGCTCCAGTTGTTGCAGCCATTTGGGGCATGGACCAGTGGATGAAAGACCTCTCCCTCTGCCTCTGCCTCTCCGTAACTCTGCCTTTCAAATAAATAAATAAATCTTAAACTTAAAAGTTGAGATCCTCCCTTAGGTTTTGTATTTTCTATGAAGAATATAATTGAGACATGGAGGTGCTTTCCATGAAAACATTGCCCTTACCTACCTCTCCATCAGTTCCCTTTCTCTGAGCTTTCTACTGCCTTTAGAGCTTGCCTTTATTCCCTTGTTATCCTTGCCCTTCTCCAGCTATTCCTCTCCCTCCCCTTTGCTGCCTTCTTTCCTCCACTCTCTATTCCTCACTTGCTCTGTCTCTTTCCTTCCATCTTTCTCTCTTTCTTTCTTTGTAATACATATGATACTCAAATGATATTTTCCCTACCTTATGCTTCCTAACTTTTGCCTTGCATATATTTCTGAGTAATGGTGGCTGCCTGTCTAGGCTTGAATTCTATGAATACTATATAAGCTAATAAATCCCACAAAGAACACATTTAAAAAATAAATTTTCTTAAAGCAATATTGCATAGACTAAGAGTGCCAGAGCATTTTACTCCTTCCTAAAACACCTGGAAATCAAATTTATTGACATATAAACTTAATAAGCTGCTAATTGAGTAATTATCGATTGAAGGAAATGTGTTCTTAAAAGTCACATTAACAATCGGCAGAGAGGCAAAAATAGAACTGATTCAGTTTTCAGCTTACTTTATAGCATTACCTTAAAATTGTAAAGAGTTAATCTTATCACACTACACATGGTTGAATTTATAAAAGATAAAATCACAAACGAGCAATGCACAGTTACTTGTTACATATTCTTCCCATTACAACTGACAGGTTCATTAATCATACAGTGTATTTTACTATTAGAAGCTATAAAGGAGATCAAATCTCTTGTAATTTTTCTTCTTCTCTTTCATTTGATAAGTGTGTTGTTTCTGTGTGCAGATAAAGTATAGTGTCAGTCACCAACACTCTCAGGAGATTTTCATTTTTCCAGTAAGAATATCCTTGCATATTTGCAATATAAAAAGTCCTCAGATCATGCATCATTTCCCTACAACTTGACCATCAGATCAAGTAAAATGTCTGTGTGCACCTGTCCACAGAAGCAATCATCTGGCAGTAGGTACTGGCAGAAAACAATGTTGCTGGTGATGGTGATGGTGATGGTGATGGTGCTGCTTACCAAGCACTGAAGGCGTTATGGACAAACTCCTCTGTTTCTGATGTTCCATTGATTCATAATTAAGGTTCATGCAAATCACCGACAGAGCCGACAGATTTCATAAGCTGTTCTGGGGAGAGGTGGCAAATTTTACAGTTTGTCACAGGTTGCCAATGAAACACTTGGAAGCATACATGAAATATAAGACTATTTGCCAATAAATAAGGGAGTCTCTGATATTCCCTTCCATGGAGCATGATGCAAAAAATATATCTTAAAAGGCTACATTCCTACCTAGGAAGCAAAGTCTCAAAAGAAATCCTGAAAAGAGATGCTGTCAATCCCTAGAGCAGAACCAGATGGACAGATTTAATTCTTTAATTGGTAAAGAAAAGGAAAATGTGGCTTTCTTTTCTGTGTCTTGTCAACTGAGAGAGGAAAGAAGTCAATCATGAAAAATTTTTATGTGTTTCTCAGTGTTTTCATTTTTAATGTCTTAAAAGTATAACTTATAAATAAAATCCTTAGGATTTCTTAGTTTTGGTGATTTGTGTGACACTGATGTGCTGTAATTTATACAAGAACTACTTCAGTGTATGTTTTTCAGTGCTTCTTGCCAACTTAAGTATTCTAAATATAAACTGAAGAAATTCAGTCTGGCACAAAACAGCTGATGAAATATTCTGGGCTTGCATTCCGCTATTTTCCCATAAGACCTTCTCTGAGAAGCAGGGGCTGTAAAGAGATCTTGATTAAAGTGCAGAAACGTATGCAGTCCTGTTGCTTGTGGACTCAATTTAGAGTCTACTGTGAGTGGCCTTTTGACTCCATCACACACACTTCACTTCTTACAGGAACACAGCCTGACGCTCATCATCATCTGTTCTTGGGCAGCAGCTAGTTTCCCATATTACAACTCTCCTCCAAATAGGTGCAATTTTGTCATGTCTGCGTAGTAGGATTTATGCAGAGGCTGGATTGGTAAAGCTATTTACTCAGTCTCCACCCATAAGTAATGCAAAATTGCATTTTCAGAAAATATAGGAGAACAGAGCAATCATTTGGGCGTTTGAAAGGTGTAAATAGTCCATCTCAGGGCCTGCATTGTGGCATAGCAGGTAGAGGCACTGCCTGTAATATGGGCAGCAGCTTCCTCACTTCCCATCCAGCTCCCTGCTACTGGTCTGAGAAATCAGTGGAAGATGGTCCAAGTGTTTGGGTCTCTGTTTTCCACGTGGGAGATCCTGAAGAAGTGTCTGGCTCCTGGCTTTGGCCTGGCCCAGCCCTGGCGATGGCAGCTTTCTGAGTGAACCAATGGTTAGAAGATCTCTCACTTTCTCACTCTCTCTCTCTCCCCTCTTCTTTCTGTATCTTTGACTGTCAATATAAATCATAAATCTTAAAAAAGCTAAAAATCGCTTTAAAAATAGCCCATCTCCACCTAATTCCTCTCATAATGTTTTCTTCCCTTCTATTCACACAGATAATTGCTCAATTCTGTTTTAAGAACAATGCTTTGTATTTTGATGCTCAGTTAGTTGTCACCTATCAAGGAGAACAAGTGGTATTTGTCCCTTTGGGATTGGCTTATTTCACTCAGCATAATGTTTTCCAAATTCCTAACAGGGATCACTTTTCAGTTAAAATTTAAACACCTAAGAATAATTGTGTGTTAATTACAGAGTTCAACCAATGGTACTAGAACAAAAAAAATACTAAAATGGATAAAGTATTACATTGTACATCAACCGTCAGGACAAGAGCTGATCAAGTCACTGTTTCTCACAGTGTCCATTTCAATTCAACAAGTTTCCCCTTGGGTGCTCAGTTAGTTAATACTTTTGGTTGAATACTGTAATCAATACACAATTCTTCTTAAGTGCTGAAACTTAACTGAAAAGTGATTGCTGTTAAATATAAGAGTGGGAACAAGAGAGGGAAGAGATGTGCAATTCGGGACATGCTCAAGCTGCCTTACCTCAAACGGTAGAGTTAGAAACATACCAGGGGATTCCAATTCAATCCCATCGAGGTGGCATGTACCAATGCCATCTTACTAGTCCCAGTGATCAATTTCTGTTCACAATTGATCATAATGATAGGACTAAGAACCAAAGGGATCACATAAACAAGAATAGTGTCTGCAAATACTAGCTGATAGAATAAAAAAGGGAGAAAATGGTCCAACATGGGAAGTGAGATACACAGCAGACCCATAGAGTGGCAAATGTCCTAACAGCACTCTGGCCTCATAATCAGCCCTTAAGGCATGCAGATCCGGCTGAAATGCCCATGAGAGTATTTCAGGCATGGAAAGTCAAGACACTCTGGGGGTAAAAAAAAAAAAAAAAACACCTAAATGAAAGATCTCCACGAGTGAGATCCCAGTGGAAAGAATGGGTCATCAAAAAAGGAGGTACCTTTCTCTGAAGGGAGGAGAGAACTTCCACTTTGACCATGGCCTTGTCTAAAAATGATCAGAGTCAGTGAACCCAGGGGGCTTCCATAGCCTTGGCAGCTCATGACAAGAGCCTAGGGTGATTACTGAGGCCATAAACAAGAGTGTCAATTTGTTAAGTCAACAACAGGAGTCACTGTGCACTTACTCCTCATGTAGGATCTTTGTCCTTAGTGTGCTGTACATTGAGATTTAATGCTATAACTAGTACTCAAACAGTATTTTTCACTTTGTGTTTCTATGTGGGTGCAAACTGTTGAAATCTTTACTTAATGTATGCTAAACTGATCTTCTGTATATAAAGAGAATCGAAAATGAATCTTGATGTGAATGGAAGGGGAGAGGGAGTGGATAAGGGGAGGGTTGCGGGTTGGAGGGACGTTATGGGGGGGAAGTCATTGTAATCAATATTCTGTACTTTGGAAATTTATATTCATTAAATAAAAGTTAAAAAAAAGAAAAAAAGAATTATTAAGTACAAAAAAAGAACAATGCTTTGTATTTTGAAATACTATTCTAATATTTCCTTTGGTATGCTAAGGGTTAAATATAGATTAGCTTACATCTCCAACTAAACGTTCCTATTCAACAAAATCTAATGTTTAGCTTAACTAGGGAACATTGCTCATCCTGTACGCGTGTGATCTGACAGCTGAAATCTAACGTGTAGGTTCTACAACTGGGCCTCTCTTCCTTTACAAATGTGGAGCATTTTTAAAGTCTCAGTGTGTACATTTTGTTCAAGTGCATAATTTTACAAGAGAAGTATCCTAAAGTGATAATTAGATGAAGAAGGACATTCTAAATGTACGAATTAATTTTCCTACACGATTATGTGTATGTTTCTGAAACTTTGGTGATGTGATTTGATTGTGCTGGGCCATCCAAGTCAGTATATCTCATTTTCTGGAAGGTTCTGTAGGGTAAATGGGTGAATAGAAATTTAGGATGAAAAAAAAAAATCACTTGTGGAGACATCTACATGCTTATGTTCATTCCCTACTATTCACAATAAACAAGAAATGGAATGAATCTAAGTTTCCATGGACCAATGAATGGATAAAGAAAATGTGATACACACACACAGAGGAATCCTATTCAGCCATCGAAACAGGATGAAAGCCTATCATTTATGACAGTGCGGATGGAACTAGAGGACACTTTGTTAAGTGAAATAAGCCGGGCACAGAAAGACAAGAACTGCATGATCTCATTCATATATGAAATCTAAAGAAGCAGCTCTCATAGAGGTTGCAGATATAAAAGCGATAACCAGAGGCTCAGGAGAATAGCAAGCAGGGAAAGATAGGGTCTGGTCAACAGGTACTAGGTTAGAGTAAGATAGGAGACATAAGTTCTGCTGTTCGATTGCATACTAGCACAATAGCCTGTCTATAGGTAACATTACTATAATACATATTCAAACAAGATGCAGAAAAAAAGATTTTGAGTCTATTCACCACAAATATATGATAAATGTTTTGAGAGATAGACACGCTTACCCAGATTTGAACATGACACAATATATACATGAATCAACATTTCACATGCCATCCCATAAAGATTTTTATGTTATTTATGTGTCAGTTAAAAACTAAAACTAAAACTAAAATATAATTATTCTCAAAAAGATGGAAATATATAAGAAAACGAAGTCCTTTTAAGTGCCCTTGATTTTATTTATGTAAGAGTTTATTGGAAGTGTACTTCCAGATCTATTATTTACCTGCTGCAGACCTTTGAGCAGTTAAGACACAAGCATGGGGGACAATGCTCCAGGCCTGAGTTTGGAGCAGTTCCTCCAACTTCAATGTCCCCTCTGAGGTCAGGGTCAGGCCATGTCCCACAGCTTCATCTCAGCATTGTGCTTGATCCTGGACTAGATTGTGTTTCTCCTTTTCCACACCAGTCTTGCACATTTGTCCTGGCACTGAGTCCAGGTGGGTGTTCTTGCGATTAGTTGATAGGTTGATTCTGAGTGCCTCTCTTGAAAAGAGGACAGAGAAGGAGTGTCAGGGCTCTGCCTTGAGCTTGAGTCAGCTGCAGCACCTGAGGGTTGCAGGGGTGTGGCAGAGTGCATGCAGACCAGTCTCCTCTACTCACCAGATTCAGATTCATGTCAGGAGACTTTTGGGGATGGCTGCCTCTCTCTTCCAAGGACCTTCCAGAGTCAAATCTCCTGGGCATTTCAATTCAATGCTGTTCTTGTCTCCAATGGATGTGGTGACCCTGCATGCTCCCAGATCTTAGCTGTTTGTGGCAGGGAGTGACTACTGTTCTCATTCCACCCACGTTCTTCTGTATGTGGTAAACTCTGAAACATGTTCCACTCCAGGGATGCATACATTGTGATCTAAAGTGTTCAGAAGAAGGTGTAGTTGGATAAGATGTTGTTCTAAGTCAATGCTCTAAAATTCTAAAATAAATTTCACACCAGAAGAACATGAATCAGCATTTACATTTTCTGAATTCTCCACATGGAACTTGCATTCATGGTCACTCTCAAGGAGAGAGGTTAACAGCCTTTGAGAAAGTTATTGGAAGCTGAGGAACCCTAGCACCATGGATGATGCAGTTCATGGGCAGCGATACAATGCACATTAAATAAATAGTGCTAGGGAACTGCAAAAGTAAGAAAATCAAAACTGTGCCTCAATGCAAATTGGTTCAAGGGGCTCTGGTTCTGCTCACTTTTCCTGCAGAGAAAGAGCTATAATTCATCATTGATACATGACTGTATCATAAGCATCCATGCAATTGTCAAAGTATTTTTAAGGTCCAGACAAGGAAATATTACATTTATCTAGGTGACATATAGCTGAAGTCTATGAGTGGTGGAGGTAAAGGAATGAGATGTGGTATTATTTTTTTTTTTTTTTTGGTATTTGATTTTACTTGCCATTGATATACAGGATTATTACATTTAGCTATTGTTGGTATAATCTCTCCTCAACTTCAGGGTTACTCAATTTATTCTTCGATAATCTTCTCTAAAAGTATAAATATTTATTACTCTATTACCTCCTATTCTGCCAAGTGTGATAACAACTTAGTATGGAGCAATGCCAAACACACAGTGGGTGGTCAATAGATGTATCTGGAAGTAAGGAAATAATGTGCCATATGTATCCAGACAAATAGAAGAAAACTGAATGTGCTCATTTTAGCCTATTTTTTCCAAGTCATTGATGCTGATGAAAAAGAAAGGTGTTCATTCTTCCTAAACATAAATGTATTTCAATATATTGGTATATTGGAAATATATGATGATATCTCAAAACGTTCATGGAAAATGGAATCCAAGGCATGTTGATTTTGATGCAAACTTTTCAAAATCCATGCATACATAGGGTCTTCAGAAATTCATGGAAAATGCACATCGTGAAAAAAAGTCCTATGCATGGATTTCAAAAGTTTTTGCAATAGAATAAACTTACTATTAATTTCATGTTTCCAAGAACTTCTTGTAGTGCCCTCATATACTAAAAGTAAAAAAGACAAAGGAAGAGGCTTGGTTTAAATTTAGAGACATCCAATCTTTGGCACTCAAAATGCATTTTTTTCAGGGAGAAATATTTCTGTATGTTGAGTGGCAATGCTTGTCATTGTGGATCTAACATGGAAGTGGTATGATTTAGAGAAATCTTGCTTTCAATTATGTGACTCTGCGTTTTGGATATTGTAAGATGGGAACATTTTCTTCTTGATTTTGCTAACTATTCTGAATCCTGTATCAGTCTCTTCCTTCCATAAGCTCTGCTTCAGAACGTGTATGCACTCAATGGGTATCACACAGTTTTTTCTCCATTATGTCTGCAGTCACGCCCACCATTTTCTGCATTTTGAATTTCTGAAATGGAAACTTTCCACTCCCCTCACCAGTTCTGTATTGTCTCCCTGCTTGGTATTCTACTTGGCTGAACATTGTGAACTGAAGTTACCAGGATTCCCGGCCTTGGCTTCTGATTGGGTTTTGCCAAAGGGAAATAATGATCAAAGGGAATGAGGAGGTCTTGGGGGTTCATTGTTTTGACTTCTCTGGTTTTTAAGATATTCTCTCTCACTTTAATACACAGCATAGGCTTGAATGAGGCTCGGATTTTCATGTGGATCTGTATATTGTGTCTACATTCTTCATCTCATCCATGGTATGTCCTGAGTATCATTGGTTAATTCAAGTTAGGATTAAGTTGCCATACAATAAGAAATACTCAACTAATTTTTTTTTTGACAGGCAGAGTGGACAGTGAGAGAGAGAGAGACAGAGAGAAAGGTCTTCCTTTGCAGTTGGTTCACCCTCAAATGGCCACCGTGGCCAGTGCGCTGCACTGATCCAAAGCTGGGAGCCAGGTGCTTCTCCTGGTCTCCCATGGGGTGCAGGGCCCAAGCACTTGGGCCATCCTCCACTGCACTCCCGGGCCACAGCAGAGTGCTGGCCTGGAAGAGGGGCAACCGGGACAGAATCTGGCGCCCCGATTGGGTCTAGAACTCGGTGTGCCGGCGCCGCAAGGCAGAGGATTAGCCTAGTGAGCCGTGGTGCCGGCCAACTAATGTTTTCTTAAATAAGATTGTAATGTGTTCTTCTCAGATGTTCAGGGAGGTGAAATATAACTTCATGGAAGGCATGGAGTCCCCTACAAGGCATCAGTAAGCCAGCCTCTTCCCATGCACTACTCTATTTGCCTGAGGGGGTCCAAGGTCATTGCTGAATTTCTAGGCAGTGCTTTATCTTGGGTGGAAGCATGGAAAAGCATGCATGTGGCTTATCCCTTCTCTATTAATAACATATCCTGATTCTTTTCACATCGTTTTTTGGAATGTAAGTATTTAGTGCAGCCATTTATAAAAAAGAATCTGAAGATTCCTCAAAAATCAAGGAACTACGTGTGATTCAATGATCTTAGTACTGGGTACATACATATCGAAACAAAATGAAATTGGTTTGTTTAAGAGGCATTGGCACTGCCCTATTTATTACAATGCTTTCACAATAACCAACAAATACAAATTCCTTAAAGTTCACCAATAGATGAATGGATAATCAAATGTAGTACATAAACACAGTGGAATACTAATCAGCCATAAAAAGGATGAAATCCTGACATTGACAACAGCGTAAGAGAAACTCAAGGATTTTATATTGAGTGAAATAAGTCAGGAAAACAAGTATTGTATGATCTCACTAATATGTGAAATCTAAAAAAATTGATTTCAGGGGTCCCGGCAGTAGAATAGGGGATACAGAGTTTGAGGAGAGCAGGGGATTGGAGGGAAGAGGTTGTTCAACAGGTACAAAGTTATGATTATGTAAGAGCAATAGTCTGATGGTCTGTTACACAGTAGTGTGAATATAGTTAGTAATAAGGCATTGTATATCTCAAAATAGCTAGGATAGTGGATTTTGAATATATTCACCATAAAGAAATCATAAAAGTTTAAGGTGATAATATGCTAATTACCCTGATTTAATAATCACATGATATAAATATGAATCAAAACTTTAAGCTATCACCCATAAATATGTGCAATTATTATGGGTCAGTCAAAAAACAGACAAGAAGGAAAAGAATGAGGAGGCAAAGAAAGGAGAAGGAGAAGAAGTAAAGAAAGAGAAGGAGAAGCAACAAAAGGATGAGGAAGGGAAAAGAAGATGAGAGTGATGGATAACAATATTTTGCAAATATAGCATAGCTAGGATTACATGTCAGTGGTAATAGATTAGTTTGGCTATAGTTATGTGTAAGGGAAGCTGAGGAATATTGTTTTATATCTAGCTGACAGTATGCAAAACTAAAAACTAGAGTTTTGCTATTAAGGAAAGGATGGATTATAGGTGAACATTATGCAATCTCTTCAAACACTGACCTCAGTGATCCTGAGAGCTGTCCAGCCCTCTCCTACTGATCATGTATCCAATAGACATAGAAGCCTTAGTGGCAGTGGCTCATCTGTTTATCTGTTTCTTATTTATTTAAAGCAAACTGACTCATTCATCTTCACTGGATACAATTCTTTGTTACATTTTTAATGCTATACTATATGAATTTATTGACTAATTTAATGTATTTACTTAAGGACATTCAAGTTACTTAATTAAAAAATCCAATGTCATGTTTTGTTTTCTCAGTAAATTTGTTACAATAGATACTTCCTTACTGATTAGATCTCTTTCCTTTTTTGAAAAAAAAATTTGATTAATGCATAATACTTGTACAATTTTATGGAGCGCAGTGCAATATTTCAACAAATATACGGAGCATAACCTGATCAAGCCATGCTATTAGCATTTCAATCTCTTTATTGGTTTTGTATGTTTGCAGCCAATGAATTCCTCTCTTCTAGTTCTTTATACAGTGTAACTATACCTAATACATTATTGTCAATTATAGTTGCCCCACTGTGCTGTATAAAACTACAGTCTATTATTCTATTTACTGTGCGAATTTATTCAACCTCTTCTTTTGCCCTTTCCCTCATCCTTTCCAACTTTTAGTAATTACTATTCTATGTTCAGATGGATCTTTTTAAAACTTCTGTGTATCAGAGAGAATATGTGGTATTAATCATGCTCTGTCTGGCTTATTTCACTTAATATAATGATTTCTAATTCCTATACTTAGCTGTAAATGTCAAGATGTCATTCCTTTTTATGACCGAATAATATTCCATTTTGTGTACACAGCACATTTTCTTTTTTTAAAAAATATTTATTTGAAAGGCAGAGTTACAAGCACATGCATACACACACAACTCCACTTCCCCAAATCTTCCATCTTCCAGTTTAATCTCCAAATGCCTACAATAGCCAGAGTTGGTCCAGGCCAAAGCCAGGAGCCAAAAATTCTATCTGGGTCTCTCATCTGGGGAGCAAGAACCCAAACACGTGAACCATCATCTGATGCCTCCCAGACACAGTAGCAAGAAGCAGGATGTTGGGTGCCAGCAGGACTTGATCCCAGGGACTGCAACCTGTGAGCACATGACCCAAGTGGCATCACAAAGTCTACCTCTGTATGTTCTTTATCTATTCATCCATGATGGACAACTAGATGGATAAACACGACAGTTGAGGTATATTTTCAATACATCTCTTTCCTTAAATTCTATGATTGCTTGCTTTCTGGTATACACCATTTTTTCCACTATTTCCCTGGACATACCACATTTCATTTCCTCTGATCCAAAGCCAGGAGCCAGGTGCTTTCTCCTGGTCTCCCATGGGGTGCAGGGCTCAAGCACTTGGGCCATCCTCCACTGCCTTCCTGGGCCACAGCAGAGAGCTAGAGTGGAAGAGGAGCAACCGGGACAGAACCGGCGCCCCAACCGGGACTAGAACCCAGAGTGCCCACGCCTCAGGCAGAGGATTAGCCTAGTAAGCCGTGGCACCGGCCTAGCTTCATCCTTTCTTATCTGATAGTTATTCATGTGTTAACACTACATACTAAATCACTATTAAAATCTTTTTTTTTTTTTTTTGCTGATATCCCTGGGAGTAGTATATGTGTGTTTGTGTGTCTGTGTGCATGTGCATGCCTATCTGTCTAGAAAATGTTTTTTGTGTAATATCAGAAGCATAACACTAAGCATACAGTCCGTGTCAGAAAGCGTTCCATACCTTTTACAAGTATTTACTCATTTAATCCTCATAAGAACCAATGAAGGATGTCCAATTGCTATTTATAATTTTCAGATAAGGAAACAGAAGCACTAAGAAGATAGATAACTTGCCCAAAATCAGATCTAGAAAATGAAAAAATTGGTCATTCAAAGCAGGCAGTCTAGCTTTAGAGTCTGGACTCCCACACTTTTTGCTATGGTATCTTGTATCTTCTGTTGCCACCTGGTGAGCAGTTGATGCCCTGTTACAGCCCCCAGTCTGCCTTTGACATCAAGTATAGAATCATTAATCTCATTTTCTTGACCTTTCATAATCCAACCCATTACACCCAACCTTTTATCACTGCAGTCTTATATAAACTGTGTGATACACTGATAGTCTCATTTTCTCAGTTCTCAAAACTCTTTCTCAGGCTAAAAAGTTCTTGCTTTCTCCTGAACTGACACTGCCCTGTTCTTTCATTTTAGCAAATCACCTCCGTTTCTGACTCTGTTATTAGTACTGGGAATAACTGGGTTGGATCTAATGAACTTACTGCATTTTTTTTGGTCACATTTCTCATCTATGAAATGTAAGAGCTTTCTATCTCTCTAGACAAATCATATTAAGAGGAAAAAAGGCAATACAACACTAGTCACATTGAAGAAAAAAATGTATAAAGTATAAGTGCATTTTGGAAACTTTCTACTGTCATTTGAACATTTCTTCTCTAACCTCGGTGGGAATTGGAAGCAGAGACCATGGAAAGAAAAATAACCATGCAGCCACACTGTCATTGCCAAGTGCTTTCTTGCTGTTGTCAGTGTCTCCCTCTCTTGGAACGGTGGTTTCAGGCTGTTAATAGTCACCACTGAATGTATTTAGGACAGAGATTTTTGGCTGTATTAGATTCAGTGATGCTTTGTCCAAATAAGAATGTTCTTTGCATGGGAAAAACTTGGTGTCTGATTTTGCTATGGAAAATTTGGAAATTATATAATTTCACATAGGATAAGTACTTAAGATTTTTGAGGTGGGGAAAATTGGATTATTTTTAAACTGAAAAGTGAAAAAAATTGGCCTAACCTTAAGAACATATGGAAGAACACATTTGTGAACTGCATACTGCTAAAAAAAAAAAAAGCTCCTCCAGTCTCAGCTTTTTTCTCCACTACTGTTATGCCAATTCCAGTTCCAAATATGTAAATCTTACCATGAAGGTATATGAGAGTGTTGTTGTTCAACCAAAATCACACCAAAGATTTCTCTTCATTGCCAACTTTGACTTTTTCTGGTTCTATATCCCCCTTTCCAGTCATTCATAGCTGCTGGTTGCATGAAATGGAGGTAGCGAATGTGGAGATGGAGGAGATGTGTGTGTCTGTGTGTACATGTGGAATATAAAACCATCTTTATATGTCTGCATGTGTGTGTGTGTATGCATGCACAGTATTCATATTGGTTTTGGTAAAGGGATGTGTTGAGTTTGGAAGAAAACTAAAAAGGGTAAGAAAAGTTTTTGAAAGCATCCAATGAGAATTTGATTAGATACGTAACAGCTCCTCAGCTGAGCATGGGGAGGTTTGTACTGAAGTGGGGAAAGTATGGTTTTTGGAGAGCGCTCTCAAACCAGGATCTCCATTCCAGTTCTGATGTACACAGGTGGCATGAACCTGGGAAAACAGACTCTAGTTCTCTAACCAGTGAATGGTAACACAACTGTTTCTATCACAAGGTTTTCCAAAACTTTATTTTGAACAAATTTAGATTCAAGAAGTTGCAAAGATAGTACAGAAATAGGGAAAGTAGTGGAAAAATAGTGGAAAATAGTTACATATTAGTGTATTCTGTAGTTTCAGAGAACTTGACTGTATACAAAGATCCGGATAACCATCACCTAAATCTTTGGCTGCAGTCAAGTTGTAAAGACTTACACCACTTACCCCCAAGGTGGTCTTAAACATGAATGCAAGCAGTAGCTGAACTACTCACTGAACTAACTTTCAAGGGAAAAGTTTTTGGTGGTTTTCCCAATTCTGGGCACCTTAACCATCTATGCTATTTAGAAGATATACTTCTCATTGTAAAATATTTTATCATAACACTGGAGAAATGAAAATAAATTTTGCTGGGGCTGGAGCGGTGGCTGTTGCATAGCAGGTAAAGCCACCATCTGTGATGCTGGCATCCCATATGGGTACCAGTTCGAGACACACCTGATGCACTTCTGATACAACTCCTTGCTAATGCACCTGGGAGAGTAGTAACGAATGGCCCAGGTGCTTGGGTCCCAGTTGGGAGACCTGGGGGAGGTTCCTGGCTCCTTGCTTCAGCCATGCCCAGCACTGGCCACTGTGGCCATTTGGGGATTGAACCAGTGAACGAAAGATATCTCATTATCTCTCTCTTCCCCACTCCTCTCTCCTGTAGCTTTGCCTTTCAAATAAATGAATTAGTCTTAATAAAAATAAAATTAAATTTCATTTGGAGGGTGAACCATCAGAAAGGAAGACCTTTCTCTCTGTCTCTCTCTCTCTCACTGTCTAACTCTGCCTGTCAAAAAAACAAATACAAGAATTAAATTTGTTAAAACCTACTGGGCTTCCTCTTTATGAGGAGGAGAGTATTCAGTTTACCATAATGTACTGTCGATATACTGCACTGCAGAAATGTTAAAGGATAAAGAGATAGATCTGGCCGGCGCCACGGCTCAACAGGCTAATCCTCTGCCTAGCGGCGCTGGCACACTAGGTTCTAGTCCCAGTCTGGGTGCCAGATTCTGTCCTGGTTGCCCCTCTTCCAGGCCAGCTCTCTGCTGTGGCCAGGGAGTGCAGTGGAGGATGGCCCAAGTGCTTGGGCCCTGCACCCCATGGGAGACCAGGAGAAGCACCTGGATCCTGCCTTCAGATCAGCGCAGTGTGCTGGCCGCAGGGTGCCGGCCACGGCGGCCATTGGAGGGTGAACCAACTGCAAAGGAAGACCTTTCTCTCTGTCTCTCTCTTTCACCGTCCACTCTGCCTGTCCAAAAAAAAAAAAAAAAAAGAGAGAGAGATCTGATATAGCTGGGAAGTTAGTACTAACCTTAATTTATTTGCTGGTCTAGCCTACATCTTCAGATGGGAAGAGGATGGACCTTCTTAATGTATTTTCTATGTCATACAGGTCTTAGTCTTTAAATTCAGACTAACTCTCACATTGGCATTTCTTTCCTGGGTTTCTTTCTCCTTTCACCCATTTTTAGTGGCACCTACTCTGTGGCGATCCTAAGTTAAGTGCCCTCAGTACAGAGGTGTATCCCTTCCCTTGGGAGGTTGTACCTGGTAGAACAAGGGTGAAGGAGAAGTAGAGAAGCAATGACAAAAAAAAAAAAAAAAAAAAAAAGGTGTGAGCATTAGGAGCCCCCAGGATGGTATCTAGCCTGAACCTGGGGAGGATCTGACAGTTCGGCTAAGTCCTGAAAACACCCCAAAAGTTATTCAGGCCACGAAGAAGGGAGAAGTGAGTTACAGGCAGAGGAGGGAAACTGAGGCACAAATGAAGGAGCACATACGATATGGTTGCGAAGTCAAAGGGCAGTGATACAAGATGAGTTGCAGAGAAGACCAGGGTCATGCTATGCAGGGTCCTGGGTGCAGTTAGGCTGTAGGGGCACAGCTTCCCTAGATGTAGGTAGGCTCATTGTGAACTGTGCATGAAATGCAGGACACCTTCGCAATACCATCCCCACCAAGCTCTCTCAGCACAGTGAGGCCTTGGTCTTTAATAATATTATCAGTCATATAATAAGGCTTCTTCAGCTAAAAGTAGAGCTTCTGACTAGAATACCCCTCTTTTTTTAACTTCAATTGCGTAACCATTACCTTTGCTTTACTTCTACATTGATTTTGTTCTTTTTACCTTAAAGAAATCCTTAAAATAGAGCTTGTATGAACCATTTTAATTTTTGTTTTACTAGATGAAGTATTTTACTCTTTTTTTCTTTTTAAAAAACATACAAACTCAGAAAAGCAAAGTATCCCAAGCCAGTTTGCTTTTTTCATTTAACGAAGAAAATTTTTAAGAAGTAAAACTTTTTATAGTAAGAAGAGTAAAATATTCACTTGAAGTGTTCAAAATGTAAGACAGGAAGGAGTAGAAAGCTTCAAAAGAGAAAATGTGTTTAAAGAGGAACAAGAAAAATGACAAACACATCTCTCAAGGCACAGAATTTTTATAATGTCTAAAGGATATTAACTGTGACACCAGTCGACTACAATAAGTGGCTAATTTTATTATACCCTTTAAAAACAACCCTACACCCCCAAGTGATTACACAATAGCTGTAAAGATTTGACCTGAACTCTTTGTTACAGAAGAGTCTTTCTGTTTTTCTTCAGCCTTGGTTGTCACAATAACTTTGACCCTCTTTATTGCACTCTTCCATGGAATACTCTTAACTCTGCTTTGAAGTTCATATCTCAAAGAATTTTTTGAAGCAACTACATGAATTAAATATTACTACTAAGGTTAAGTCTTTCAAAAGAACATATTTATATACTTCTAACTTGTGAACATTTGTTCATAGTAACAACTCTGTCCCCAAGTGTTCACCACAGGAAAACACAAATTTGACATGTCATCCAAAGGGCATTAAGGGGCCATATGTTGAACAGCCCCCAAATTTATCAAACCAAATGTTTTCAACTTATTCTGATGATAAATTCATTCAGCAATTGCTTGGATGAAGTGCCCATACTGTGCAACTTATCTCTATCTATTAAAAATGAAGCCACCTACAGAGGGCCAATACTATTCCCTCATTATTGGCATCATGTTCAAGCCTTCTCCTCACTGTCTTCCTTGAATTCCAATGAGAAAATGAATTACAAAAAGAAGTCAACCTACACCTAAAAACCTGACATGGCATATAGGCATTCAATCCATAGATAAATACGTAAGGCAGAAGTTTCTTCTTCTCATGCATTTACTGTTTTATAAAATTTATAAAAGCTATTAAGCACATACTAACTCCTTGAAACCAATGTAACTATCTACATGATGCTGAAAATGCAGTAAGTTCAATAAGTTTGGTCAAAACATCACTTAAATATGATTTCTAAAATTAGAGGTTAAATGACTCCTTTTGAAATTAAATATGTTGAGTTGCATGTCCCATCTTTTTTTTTTTTTTTAAGTTTATTTATTTATTTGAAAGTCAGAGTTACATGGAGAGAGAAGAGGTAGAGAGAGGTCTTCCATCAATGGTTCACTCCCCAGTTGGCTGCATGGCCAGAGCTGTGCTGATCCGAAGCCAGGAGCCAGGAGTCTCTTCCGCATCTCCCACGTGGGTACAGGGGCCCAAGGTCTTGGGCTGTCTTCTACTGCTTTCCCAGGCCATGGTAGAGAACTGTATTGGAAGTGGAGCAGCAGGGACTAGAACCAGCACCCATATGGGATGCCGGCACTTCAGGCCAGGACATTAACCCCTTGCCCCACAGCACCAGCCCCAAATGTCCCATCTTAAAAATGTTTGGGGAGGGACGGTATGGGGGGGAAAGCCATTGTAACCCATGAGTCGTACTTTGGAAATTTATATTCATTTAATAAAAGATAAAAAAAAAATGTTTGGGGATGAATGTTTGACTCAGTAGTTAAACTGAGAGTTGCCCCACATTCCAAATTGGCATGCTGGAGCTGGAATTCAGTTCTGCTCCAGACCAGCTTCCTGCTCATGTACTTCCTGGAAGACTGCAGGTGGTGACTCAAGTATTTGGGTCCCTGACACACACATGGGAGACCTGGGTAGAACTCTCAGCTCCCAGATTCAGCCTGGTGCAGCCCTAGCTGTTTTGGGCAACTGGGGAGGAGGTGTGTGTGACAGCGAACCAGTGGATCAGAGTTCCTTCTGTGTGTCTGTCTTGGACTCTCTGCCTCCTAAATAAATATAATTGTCAAAAAAATGTTTAAGAAGTCTCCTAGTGTGTCTTTAGATGATTTCTTCACTAGTGTTGTATATGCATTAAAAATGCAGGTAAGAGTCACTCATTCATTTGATTGCTCAGAAAATCAATATGGGTTATCCAGGCTTCAAAGTCTATCCCAGAGCCTTTCTGCATGGTTCCTCTGAAGGAATGACCCATACCAGTTATTACACAAATTAAATGAGCCAAAAATGACAATTCACTGCTCCTCTTAATAATTTTGTGGAATATCAAAAATTAGACCAATAAATAATTTTTCCAGATTCATTCATTTTCAGGTTTAAGTTTAAGGTCAAATTTTTTTTTATCTCTTTGTGAGATTAAAAAAAATCTACTCAACACATCTGAAACATTTTATTCTTTGGTGAATTGAGTATATTACATAGACATAATTTCTATGGAGACAAATGCACACAATTCTAGGTAATGAGTGGATGGTGGATGTGTGAGGAGAAAGATTCATCTGTGACTGGCAATTTTCCAAAGTTGACTTCATTTAAATTAGTTCATTAATGGAAAAAGAAATGGTCATTGATGAAAGATAACTGCTCCTATAGTCACCTAGTGAAACAAGTTTTCAAGTTTAAGATTAGAAGAGAACTAGCTTGTCTGTAGTGGTTTCCATTCTTGTTACAATTGTTGTCATGAGAATGGATTCATGTTGTGCCATTTTCTATTTCTTTGCCATTTTTTGTTACAAGAACAAGATATGAGAATCTCAATGGCCAGTGCTATCTATGAAAGACAGTAAACTATTCTGTTTTAACCTTTTATGTAGTCTCATTTTGATTGACTAGCCATTCTACCTCTTTCTCCTAAGTTACCAATGCTGTTAAAAAAGGAGAAGAGTAATGGTTGCCCCATCAAATGGGAGAGCATTAAAAAGGTCAAGCAGTGGACTTTGCTGCTGGCTTTCACAGCATGGATGAAACATTTTTTTTTAAAGAAAAAAAAAACTTATTCTTGTGACAAAGATTGCAATAAGAATAGAAAATGTCAGATCAAGAATCTATTCATGGGACAATGATTGTGATAGCAATGAAAATAGTGCACACTTTACCCTTTCTTTTTATAATCATCGTAAAGTAACTTCACGTGGTGCTGCTTGGGAGCTGAACTTGAGAGTTTTGAAAGTGGGGGAAATCAAAAGGAATACTGAGGCATAGTGTTAGAAAAAAATCAACATTATAGTGGCCACCCAAGGTATTGGTGTGTCTCTATTACAGAAATGTGGGTGGCTTTAGCTAAAGGTCTGGTAGGATTGATGTGCACATGAACCACATGCAGTTAAAACATGCATTGCCAAGCTGATGGGCTTTTGAAATATCAAACAGTGAATCTTTCCTTATGTAAATCATAAAATGTATTTCTAAAAACATGTAAGCTAGTATGCAGGTCATTAAAAATATAGTATATGAATAGACAATCATTCATGCCTACAAGTGACAAATGACTCAAATTCTCTTCCTTCCTTCCTTCTTCTCTCTCTCTTTCTTCCTTTCCTTCTTTCTTTCTCTGATTTATTTGAAAGGCAGAGTTTCAGTAAATGAGAAGAAGACACACACACACACACACACAGAGATAGAGATTGTCTATTTGCGGGTTCACTTCCCAAATGGCCACAATGATTGCGGCTGGGCCAGGACAAATCCAGGAACTAGGAGCTTCCTCTGTCTCTCTTGTTAATGGCAGGGACCCAGGAATGTGGGCCATCTTCCACTGCTTTCCCAGGCACACCCACAGGGTGCTGGATTGAAAGTGGTACAGCTGGAACTTTAACCAGCCAGAGCCCGCATGGGATGCTGGCATCGCAGGCTGCAGCTTAACCTATTGGGCCAGAGTACTAGCCCCTTTTTAGGTTCTTTCTAGCATAAAACTCTAAATTGAGACTTCCAGTGAGCCAAAATACTGTTTAACTAAACTTAACTGAATTTAAAAAAAATAATTGTAAGAAGAAGAATTGAGCAATAGTTGCCTTTACCAACTTTAAATTGAATCTGAATGACCGACTTAAATATCTATGCCAGTGAAGATACTTTCACTAAAATAATAATATAATTGGAAAATGAAGTAATGTTTCAAGACTGCTATGTAGTTATTGAGAAACACAACTAAGTAATAAAGAGAAAATCTTTTTTCCTAGCACTGTAACTTGATAATACATATGTTTAAATAGTTAATCTGCAATACTTCTGACCTAAGCTATGGCCCTGTAAGTCTGCATTTCACCTTTTCTAAATGGTTCTTTGCCAAGAAACCCTGAAGTTTGTAAGAGGAATAATATAATGATGTTTGTATTTATGATTTTTTAAAAATGTTTTGGCCTTATACATATTCAATAGAGATAATCAACAGCATATTGTGATTTTACATGTTAAAAGACAAACTTATTTGTAAAATTTATTTATTTGTTTGAGTGGCAGAGAGAGATACATATACACACAGATAAAGAGAGTGGGCGCACACCTATTTGGGGGGAGCAATGGCCAGCACTGGGATGAGGTGAAAGCAGGGAACTCCATCCAAGTATCCCACATGGTTGGCCAGAACCCATTTTCATGGGTAATCATGGCTGCCTCCCAAGCTTTGTATAAGCAGGAAGTTCAACCAAGGTATGTATTGTGGGACACAGGCATCTTAACTGCTAGGATAAATGCCTGCTCCAGGACAAGGATTTCATTAAAAATTTTTAAGTGATTCTAAATGTGTAGTTTGGTCAGAGAGCAGCAGATTTATGATTCACAAATTGAGATCACTAAATTTACTTAACCTAGCAAATTTGGGGTTTCTTTTCCATTTATGGAAAGATCTTCATTCTCAAGGTTAAAGCTAAGCTTTAAGCATAAACACTAGTTCCAAAATGGTTGCCCATATGCTATATTGGTATTTACAATGCATGATATTACATAACAAATCTAGCAAGCCTTACAAGTTCTGGAACACAGAAACAGAGTTGGAGAACAAAAGAGTAAAGTTCAGTTCAGGATCCTATGTGCATCGTGGTGTTAAGTTTGGTTTGCCATCACAATGAGACAAAAAGAGAAAGTTCTTCAGCTTGGGTTTAGACTGGCTCCTTGAGGGAAGGTGAACAAGTGTGATCCACTCCCAGCAGTGTCTAAAATCTAGTGTGTACTCAATAAATATTTTATGATTTGATAAATTAGTGGTTATGTTAATAAGACACTAGTAAGCATCTAGATTCTGAAGGCTGTAGCATCTCACACATTCAAATGTGGTACTTGAGGGGCCTGTGCTGTGGCATAGTGGGTTAAGTCACTGCCTGCAGTGCTGGCATCCCATATAGGCACCAGTTTGAGTCCCGGCTGCTCCACTTCTGATCCAGCTCTATGTTATGGCCTAGGAAAGCAGTAAAAGATGGCCTAAGTCTCTGGGCCCCTGTACTCATGTGGGAGATCTGGAAGACACTCCTGGCTCCTGGCTTTGGATCTGTGCAGCTTTGGCCATTGTGGTCAATTGGGGATCGAACCAGCAGATGGACAACCTCTCTCCCTCTTCTGCCTCTTCTCAACCTCTCTGCCTCTTCTTCTGTCTCTGTGTAACTCTTTCAAATAAATAAATAAATCTTTAAAAAAATGTAGTGGTTGAGCTCCAGTTATAACTCTTCACAAAGAACTATGCTCTACAAGTCATTTATCTTAGTTAGCTTTTGGTTATTTTAACTGAAATACCTAAAGATCTTAGGAAGAAGGAAAGTGATTTCAGCTTGCAATTTGGAGGTTCCTAGTCCAAGAGCAGGTGACCCCACTGGTATAGGCATCTGGTGAGGCCTGAGAATGCCAGAGGGAGGATCCTATGGAGAGGCCAGGCTACACATTAGCAGGAAGCTAGATAAGAAGCAGAGTAGCCTCTCTCTCAGAAGACTGAAATGCACAGTTAGTGCCTTCTTCATGTCCCCTCTATGTGTTTTTTTTTCTTATAAACCCATCTTCATTTGTCCTGAGACTCTGTCCTAGCAACCTTGTCCAAGCCAGTCACTTCTCAAGGGCCCCACTTTCACCAAAACTGGGTAAAGTCTCCACCCTTAATCCTTCGAACATTTATCCTCAACATTAGACTTTGGGATTTAAATGCCTGCGTGGATTTGGGGAGCCAAATGTAGTTCAGACCATGACATCGATGAGGCAATTTTTTAAAAAAAAAGATTTATTTATTTATTTATTTGAGAGGTAAAGTTATGGAGAGAAAGAAGGAGAGACAGAGAGACAGAGAGAGAGTGTGTGTGTGTCTCTCCGCTGGTTCACTCCCTAAAAGGCTGCAATAGTTAGGGCTGCCAGGCTGAAGCTAGGAGCCAGGGGTTTCTTCTGGGTCTCCCATGTGGGTGCAGTGGTTCAGGGACTTGTGATAACTTCCACTGCTATCCCAGGCCATAGCAGAGAGCTGGATTGGAAGTGGAACAGCCAGGTCTCCAACTGGTGCCCATATGGGATGCTGACACTAAATGCCATGGCTTAACCCACTGGCCCACAGTGCCAGCTCCCAGTGAAACATTTTAAATCATGCCTGTTTAAGAGCAGGCATAACAAAATCCACATCAAGGAAATGGCCATAGTTGCAGTCATTGTGAAAGAAAGATTTCATTGCAGATTTTTGCTTGTGTTTTTGATTTTAGGACTTTGGGAAGAGTCTTTTCCATAAATGAGTGACCACTTTCCTCAGGATAAGTCCCAAATTCTACAGAGAAGCCTGAGAGTAAAGGTGCTCACCCTTTTCAAATGCAAGTGTCCCTGGGAGTAGGAACACCTGACAGTCTAAACATTCATCAAATATCTTGAGACCAAGCAGAGGTTTTCCACTTACATGGAAGATTTTGATGTGGTCTGGAATGATTTGTCCTTGGGGGGACTCATTTGCTGACTGGCTTCAAAGGAGGGAAAAGGTCATTGTGGTTGAAGTTACCTCAGTCTGAATGGTCTAATGTAGGGTATTTAAGGATGCTGAGACAAACTTCACATTCAGCATGCTGAGGGGGCAGGCATGATAGATAAAGCACCTTGTTAGAGTTGTTGGAATCAATGCAAACCACTTTCTGGTATGCATCTTTATCTGAGACTCAATGTCATACATTTAAAAACACAGAATTTCATTTTCTTTTTCTTGATTTGTGTCATTTTCTCCTAGAGCAAACCTTTACCTTTAGTACCAAACAGCTCATTAATAACATCTTAAAGACACACCAAAGAATCAAGTTGCTGAATTTTCCTTTGTTTTCCAACATGCCTAGTCTCACTGCCTACTAACCCAGAGGTGTTCAAAAATAAGAAAATCCAATGTGCGTATTCATTCATCATTTTAATTCTCTCTACTCTACAAGGAAGAGACATTTTTCTCCCTTAGCCTTATTAACTGTTGAAAGGAGCATTCATCGTCTTAATTTATGCTCAAAAGGCATGTCAGTTTTTGTCTTTGTCATTTAGAAACCATGGTTCACAAACAGGGGTGAGTCCATTAGCTGCCTGAGTGGAGATTGTGATGGGGGTGTCCCCTGGTTTGATGTAAAAGCAGAAGTGTCTGTAACATCTTGAGAGTAAGCAGAATAGTTTTACACTACGTGAAGTAGATTTTGTTATCATCTGGAACTGTTTGGATAACTGGAAGCCAGTGGGCATCCCGTTCCTTAAAAGCCAGTGTGAGTGATGAGAGAACATCTAGTTCTTCAACAGATAACCACTTGTTTTAACCTGCAGCTAAATGCTATGTACATATTCAAATTCATATTGTAAATATGCAAAGTCCCAGAAATCATCCTTGAAATATAATATCAAAGAATCTGGTGTACAGTATAGCTTTTCAGTACAGTGATTCTTGCTATTTAAAGGATCTCTATTTTATTATAAAAATGTAAAGTCATTTTCCATAGATTTAACCATACATCAGTGAACTCTGATGAAAAATTCAAAAACTGTACAATTAAAGGCCACATTAAGTGTAATCATGGCAAAGTAGCAGTGATTGATGGGACAAGGCACAGTGAGATTCCCCAGTTTTGTGAAATTCAGAACTGGATGTTAATTAATTGGCCTGTTACAGCTTTTCACACTGTTGAAATATCAATTATAAGCTCTCAGAACAAAAGAGAAAAAGTATTGTTCTACATTCTATCTCCTTTCATCAACAGGCAAAATAATTTACATAGTTATCATTTTGGCTACAAGGTGGATGAGAAGCAATGCACTTGTAGTTCCAAATAGATGATTTGTCAGGAAATTTTGGACATCAGATAACTGAGTTTGATCTAAATGTAGAAAGCTGTGTAACAAAATCCATGGTTACTGGACAGACAGACCTCTGCTCACATACAGCCAAGGATATAAATTTTTTTTTTTTTTTTATTTTTGACAGGCAAAGTGGACAGTGAGAGAGAGAGACAGAGAGAAAGGTCTTCCTTTGCCGTTGGTTCACCCTCCAATGGCCGCCGCGGCCAGCGCGCTGTGGCCGGCGCACCGCGCTGATCCGATGGCAGGAGCCAGGAGCCAGGTGCTTTTCCTGGTCTCCCATGGGGTGCAGGGCCCAAGCACCTGGGCCATCCTCCACTACACTCCCTGGCCACAGCAGAGAGCTGGCCTGGAAGAGGGGCAACCGGGACAGAATCCGGCGCCCCGACCGGGTCTAGAACCCGGTGTGCCGGCGCCGCTAGGCGGAGGATTAGCCTAGTGAGCCGTGGCGCCGGCCAAGGATATAAAATTATTAACTTTTCAAGAACAGCCATTTCATTTGTTAGTAACTCTTATCGTTAGGATGTTCCTTTTTATCAAACTCAAACTGCTTCTTTGTAATTTTAAAGCCTTTGCCTTTGGTTCTGCCTTCTGGAACATCATCTAATAAATTAAATTTCACGTGGAGACTTCCCATATATATGACATGTTGATTTCTAACATTAAACATTCCAAGTTTCTTCACTTTTCCTTGTTTGTAATGGCTGATAAACTTCTTCCGGGTCTCCCAAGGACTTGGGCCATCTTCTACTGCTTTCACAGGCCTTAGAAAAGAGATGGCTAGGAAGTGGAGCAGCCAGGACTTGAACTGGCGTCCAAATGGGATGCCGGCACTGCAGGAGGTGGCTTTTTCCGCCTCGCCACAGCACTGGCCCCCATTTCATCTTCTTTAATCTATAAACTATACCTATTGTGATGTGGCCTAGAACAATGTGTCTTTTCAGAGTTTGCTGAGTGCATGAGAATCTGGAAAGAGAATAATTACATTAGAAACATTGTTAGTGTTTTGATAAAGTAATATAATAATTATTTTGGAATTGGATATGACTTTAGAAGTCATCTTCTGTGATCCTTAAATTTTACAAAGGAGAAATCTGAGAGTCCAAAGGAAATACATGTATTGGCCAAAGGACATATCACAACAAATCTTCCGATTTGTTGGGAGCACAAATATTGTTTAATAACTCTCTAGCTAAGGCAGAAAACATAAAGGCTATGAGCACTGATAAAGTAAACTGATTGGACCTACAGGCTACTTTTCATAATTGTTATCTTCAAATTAATTTAAGTAAGTAATTTAAGTAAGCTATATCCAGCTGGAAATTTAAATGGCAAAAGGCAATGTGACATTTCTTTAAGGTAAAAATGTAGAATTATTTTATTGTCTTCTAACTACTCAGCCCCTGGCCACTTTCTGGTCTCAATGGGATTATTTGACTTTATCATCCGGCTCCCCTCCTTCTTTACTTCTTTTTTGCAGCAAGAGGATCAAGTGGCAGAAAAAGATGCAGCAGAAGTAGGAACAGGAAACCACAGACGAAAAGCTGTTTCTTTATCTTGCTCCCTGGCAGTTATTCCTCTTCTGACAGTGAGAGGGGAGTGAGGCTCCTTGCTGTCAGATAAGCAGCTAGAGGTGCTTTGATGATGAGTTAAGGTGAAGGTTGAGGACAAAGTCCCTGCACGCTTAGAATTCATTTTCAGGAATAGGAGATTTCGGGATTAGTGAAAAAGCTATAGAACTGTGGTGCAAGTCAGTTATTAGTAGGCGGCAGAAAAGTGCAACCCACTTGGATGCAAGCCTGTGTGCAAAACTGTGCAACTGAAGATTTCACCTTCTGACTTTGTATGCATAGAGACCTTCCAGTACATTTAGAAAATGCTTCCTAAGGGGCCAGCATTGTGGTACAGCAGATTGAGCTGCAAGCTTCTGACGCCGGTATCCCATATTAGAGCAATGGTTTCAGTTCCTGCTGCTCTGGATCCATGTCTGAACCAGCTCCCTGCTAATGTGGCTGAGAAAGCAGTAGAATGTGGCCTATATGCTTGGTGCCCTGCCACCCATGTGGGAGACGTGGACGTTATTCCAGGCTCCTTGTTTTGACCTGGCCCAGCTTTTGTCATTGTAACCATCTGGGAAGTGAGCCAGAGAATGGAAAATCAATCTCTCTCTCTCTCTCTCTCTCTCTCCCTCTCTCAATCTCTGTCCCTCCTTCTTCTCTGTCACTCTGCCTTTCAAATAAATAAAAAAAATAAAAAAAGAAATGCTCCCCAAGTTACCATGCTATACAGTGAAGGCTAATAATAACTGATGGATGGTTCCATCTTGAGCTAGGTACACAGTTGATCTGCTCCTTTGAATCCATGCTGATATATATATATATTTTTTTTGGACAAGCAGAGTGGACAGTGAGAGAAAGAGACAGAGAGAAAGGTCTTCTTTGCCGTTGGTTCACCCTCCAATGGCTGTCGCGGCCTGCGTGCTGCAGCCGGTGCACTGCGCTGATCCGATGGCAGGAGCCAGGTGCTTCTCCTGGTCTCCCATGGGGTGGAGGGCCCAAGCACTTGGGCCATCCTCCACTGCACTCCCTGGCCACAGCAGAGAGCTGGCCTGGAAGAGGGGCAACCGGGACAGCCATGCTGATATCTTACAATTTGATATATCTCTTGTGCTCAGTTTATTTGTAGATAAAACAGGAATAATAATATTTTTATGTATCAAATACATAAGGTTGTAAGAATTTAAATAAAAATATGCTTATAAAAATCTCATACATGAGATGCATCCCTTGCCTATTGGCACTCTTGAATATTTCTTTAGAAATTTCTCTACAGTACTAATCTCATATATATATATATATGTATGTTTATACATGCATATATATAATTGTTCAGATGTCATGGGGATAGATATCACCTATGTGTACACACAGAAACCTAAAAAAAATATAAATGACTTAAACTTTGCAGCAAATGTGAGACCTATTAGAGGCTGGATTTCATGGACCAGAAATAGAATGCAGTGTTTCAGTAGAGCAGGAGGGCTGAAGGGTATCCCTGGTGCTGAGGAACAGTCTGAAATGCGATATCAAGGGGAGAAGATCAAGCACCCCTCATGGTTAATTCACATTGAATGCTTGATGTGTGTCAGTTTACAAAGCCAATGCTAATATTATTCCATTTCACACAGAGAAGTCAGGTCTTGGAATGGTTAATAGACTCCTAAGATCCATGGTTTGTAAATGTTGCAGACAAAAATTGCCAATATAATGAGACTACTGAGCCATGAATGAAGACCTTTATTCACCTTGTGGCAAATACCCAAACTTCAGGTTTTGCTTATTGAAGTTTTAGCAAAAACTCAAGATTCGGGAGGCTATAAATGGAATTTGACTCAACAAATTTGACTATAAGGTATCATAGTCTCTTATAGAATCATATCGTTGCTTTCTGTTCAGTAACACTTGGGTTGGAACTTCACCAAGATTTGCTATCATGGATGCAAAATTGACCCTTGTGAGTGAGCTACAATCCTGCTTTATGTAAAATAAGGATAAAGCTCATATCTTTCAAGTTTCCCTATGATGTAGAAATGTAAGAAGAACTTAGACTATGAAGAACTTAGCACAGTTCCTGGCCTATATTGGGTGCTTAGTAAAGTATAATGTACTTGTATTTGCTTCCTGTACACATCTAACTGACTTAAAAGTAACCATTGAGAGGGAAGAGGGTCTTGGGGAGTGGGACAAGGAAGAAGAAAAGTGCAGATTACAGTAGGGAAAGGAAATGCCAGACTTAAAACAGATAGAGATAACAAAGAAGCTAGTAATTGCTTGGCTGAAGTTCTTAAGTGCCTGTTCCTCGATATTAAATGTGATTTACGTGATTGTATGAGTATACCTTTGGCTTGATTTCATTCTCCCTATTGGCTAAAAACCTAAAAGTTGAATGTGCCCAATCTTGTGGTAGTGGCAATAATACTAACATGACAACGCAACACCACCATTAATATATGATGATGTACTAAATGTGTCTCTCCATTTTACAGGTATTTGTGGAGATCTGATAACATAAGACTGAAAAGTGAAATGCCTGGTCCTTAATGGGTGCTCTGAAATGTGAATTCTTGTCACTGCGGGCACATGCTCTCAAAATTTCTATGAAGTGTCATTCATCTGCCAGAACCTGGACATAGACCATGACATTGTAATTTAGAAAAACTAGATTTTTCAATTCATCAAAAGGGGAGAGCTTCCTGGGAAATGATTTGACTTTTTTCTTTCACAGAAGATACAAACCGAGTTATGAGTGATTATGGACTAAATTTGGAGGGTATATGAATTTTGTAATTTATATAAAATATGGGAAGGGTGGATGGAGAGAGGGTGATTAACAGGCCTAAGGGGGCAGTTGGATAGGAAAAATAACTTTCAATGATCTGTAGCACAGTAGGATACCTATGACTGATGACAACTACTTATAAAGAGTATTTTGAATCTTCCTAACAAAAATAAATTTATATATGTCTGAGGTTATAAGTATGGCAATTTTCTGGATCAATCCACATTGTATACATGTATTGGAAGACCACTCTGTACCCAATACATATGTATCCTTAAATTATATGAGAGAAAAAAATGTAATAAAATACGTGGAATTTTAAGTTACATTTCTTCGCATTCTTCAGATCAAAAATTAGTCATGATCTTTAATTATCTTGGCCTATCTTTGATACCTAAAATTTCATTCCATTCCCCAAGTTTTTGTCTTCTAAATTTGTTCCACTTTTATTAATCTGACATTTCATAGAAAAATATATCTACATAAAGGGATACTTCAAAAAGTTTGTGGAAAATGGTTGAAAAATATTTTGGTGCATAATTTTTTAAAATTCATTCAATTTTTTCATATGTATTTTTGATAAGCTTAATGAAAACCTCTTGTATGCATGAATTTCAAATCATTTTGCACAAAAATAAACTTTTAACTCCATTTTCCATGATAATGTAGAATACCCTCTTATTTGTAACAAAATTCTAAATGTTCAGTTCACTGAAAAGATACTTACCTCCCTCATCTTCTCTTCCTGGAAATTCCAGTGTGTCCAAGGCATCTAGACCTTGGAGTCCAGCCCTGAATTGTCAACTGCTAAATTATCCACCTTTAACTTTTTTTTTTTTTTAAAAAAGATTTATTTATTTATTTTGAAAGTCAGAATTACAGAGGGGGAGAGAGAGAGATCTTCCATCTGCTGGTTCATTCCCCAGATGACTGCACCAACCAGCAGTGGACCTGGCCAAAGCCAAGAGCCAGGAGCTTCATCCAGATCTCCCACATGGGTGTCAGGGACAAAACACTTGAGCCATCTTCTCTTTTTCCCAGGCACATTACCAGAGAGCTGGACTGGAAGTGGAGCAGCTGGAACACAGAAGAGCTGGCTTCACAGGTGGTTGGTTTACCTACTATGCCACAATGCTGGCCTCTGCCCTTAACTCTTAAATAGATCAGAAGAGAATGAGAGAGAGAGAGAGAGAGAGAGAGAGAGAGAGAGAGAGCGTTTTACTGAGCCTAGCCATTGCTTTCATACGGCCATGGAGAAGATGCTGCTCCATACTCATTCGGACATTCGTTAACACACACACACACACACACACAGACAATAAAGCAAGATGCAACCTAAATGCTTCCTCCATCTGAAATGGAGTTGAGAGTGGCATTGAAGTCATCATTGGATTTGCCTCATCATCAGCATTTAATAAACAAATAACTCTTATATACATTTCAGTGCAATTTGGTTAACCTTGCAGACTCAGGTCTTGCATTTGTCTGCCTGAGAAGATACACTCAAACATATCTGCCATAGATGCTGAACAGAGGTGAGACAATGTCCACTGACGGCTCAGAGTGTTGATGGAAGAAGTGCATCACAGGAGATGCACACAGCAGGGGGCATTATCAATTTCATGGTCTACCTGCACTATAAGGAAGAATCTTTCCTTTCTTCCCTCATCCTCCAGCTCAAATGATGCTTCCTTCAATAAGCCTTCATGAGATTCTTTAGGCACAATTGATAGTGCCCTTCTCCAAATTCTTCAGTGTGCTCAGTGTGTCTGATATCAGACTTGGATATGTGTGTCTTGAGTTTCTACCATTGGAATGAGCATGTCACACAGAATGGTTGCAGACAACTAGAGAGTCTCCCGGATCAAGCATCTGTCCTGCAGTCCAGCTCCAGAATTCTGTGCTCCTCAGAGTGGCTGCCATGGCCTTCAAATTGTGTAGTCCTCTATCAAGGGAAGTGCGACCAAAACTCATGTTTTTCCTCTTGCAGGTTCCCAAAATAAACATCTTGGTTATAAGGATTGTCTGCTAATCATTCACAAGAAACACATAGAAGATAATAGTAGGAAGTGATAGGAATAAGTGGAGATTTAGGAGGATCTTCCAGACCTTATAGGTGCCTGGTTGATAGCTTCTGGCTTAGTCCCTTCCATCCCCTCCCCCCTCCTCCCCCTTCCCTTTCCTTCTCTACCTTTCTTCTCTTAATCTCTTCCCTCCTCTCCCTTCCTTTCCCCTTCCCTCTCCTCCACTCCCCTCCCCTTCCCTTCCCTCCTCTTCTCTCCCCTTTCTTTCCCTTCTCTTTCTCTTTTCCTCCTTCTTCCTCACTCTCTCCCTTTCTCTTTTCCTTTCTTATTTCTTTTCCTTTCCTTCTTTTCTCCTTCTCTCCTTCTCTTTCTGTCATTGGTATGCAGATTCCTGCAGTCTTCCTTCATTCTGGGTGTGTGCACCCTAGCAAAATGCTCTTTCTTTTGCCACTGTTTTTTTCCTTAAACCTTCTTTAGAGCATTTCCCATGGAGGAAACAATATTTGAGAAGTAACATCCATTCTACATCTTCTTTGTGTCTCATGAAGTTAATTCTCATATCTGTAACCTCAGTGTTGGCCTCATAATTGATGTTCTATATTTTGCATGCACTAGGGTGGCTATGATCAGAAAGACAATGAAAAGTAGGGATGTGTGTGAGGAGGAATCAGATCTTTCACCAGCAATGGTGAGAATGAAGATGTTGTAGCTAATAGTCCAACAGTTTGGCTAGTTCTTGAGAAGGTAGACATAGGACATATTTCCCATATGATGCAGTTACTCCATTCCTAAGTATTTACCCAGGAGACATGTAATCTTATATCTATGAATGTATTTGAAGGTAGGGGCTGGTATTATGATTCAGTGGGTTAAGCTGTTGTCTGAGATGACAGCAGCATCCCACATGGGCACTAGTTCAATTCCCAGCTACTCTACTTCTGATCCAGCTCTGTGCTAACATGTCTGGGAAAGCAAAGGAAAGTGGTTCAATGGCTTGGGCCCCTGAACTCACATGGGAAACCTTGAAGAAGGTCTTGGCTCCTGGCTTCAGATAGACCAAACTCTGGCCATTGCGGCCTTTTGAGGTGTGAACCAGCAGATGCAAGATCTCTCTCTCTCTCTCTCTCTCTCACACACACACACACACACACATACACACACATGCACACTGCATTTTACATACATCAGTAAATCTTAAAAAAACTTTGAAAGTGAACATTTAGAGCACTTTTATTTTAAGAATCCTGAACTGGAGCCAACCCTATCCTGGCTCTGAGGAGAGATACAGTCTCCTGGCTCACAGTTGCCTTCTTGCTTTGCTGCACTGCTCTGGCACCAGCTTTTTTGAACTGTCCACATGATTTTTTGCGATATAAAGGTAATAGAAAAGTTGAAATTTTGAACATCAAGCAGGCATAAGAAAAAAATCTAGATATTACACCAGGGTTAACAGGTTGGTATTTTTATATACATAGCCTATGTTCATAACAGGTTGGTATTTTTATATACATAGCCTACGTTCATAACAAATAAATCTCTATGACTGTGTATAACTTTATGTGAGTTATTCTATTAGGAAATTTAAATGTGTTAAATAATTTGAAACATACAGCTATTGAGGCTACACAGTATTCTATTGCTTACATTTACTGTAAATTTAATTACCACACTTAGTCTTAGATATTTACATTCATTCCAATTATTCCGTCTTATAGAGAATACCTCCAGTGCAGTAGTTTGGCCTAGCATTTAAGACACCAGATAGGAGATTCAGTCGTAAGTCAGAAAACCAGAATTCCAGTCTCACCTCAAGTTCCTGATTTAAGCTTCCTGTTAATGCAAACTTTGGGAGACAGTGGTGATGGCTCATGTAATTAGCTCCCTGCCAGCCATGAGAAACAGCTGAACTGAATTTGCAACTCCTGGCTTTAGCTCCTAACCTGGAGCTGTTGCAGGCAATGGATAGTCAATCAGTGAATAGGAGCTCTCTCTGTCTTTCTGCCTCTCAAAACTGATAAATCAAAATGAAAAAAAGAGAATATCTCAATGAAAACCTTTCGACAACCTTATCCCTATTTCGTTTTTGTTTTCAGAATTTATTTATTTGAAAGACAGGATGACAGAGAGAGGGAGAGAAAGAGAAGAAGAACTTCTTATCATTGGATCATTCTTCTAACTGGCCACAATAGTCAGGACTGGGCCAGGCCAGTCAGTAGGCAGGAACTCCACCTGGGTCTCCCAAGTGGGTAGCTGGGACTGAAGTACTTGTACCATCATTTGCTGCCTTGCCAGGTGCATTAGCGGGGAACTGAATCTGAAACAGAGCAACTGGTTCTTGAACTGGCTGTGTAATATGGGATGCCAGTGTGCAATGGTGAATGAACCTGCTGTGCCATAATGTTGACCCCATTATCTCTATTATTGATTATGAATTTTATTTAAGTACCTCGAAGTGGGACTTCTTGGATAGCATGTTTGGCTTTTTTCCTTTTAAAAATCTAAGATGATTGTCTAGAAAGGACAATTTAAGAGAGCTTCTGTCACAAATCCTAGTAGGCTTCCTTTTATGACGTCACCAGGTTTGCAAATGTGAATCTAGAAATCACTCTAGACCACAATATAAGCAAGACAACCCACTGGATAAAAAAAAAAAAAGAGTGTATTGCCAAGAACTTCTGTTTCCACACCTGATATTTCTATTATTTTTCCCTGATTATTACTTTCTTATTTTGCAAAAATTACAGAAAACACTATTAAGAATTCTTGAATCCCTGTGTCTAAATGCTAACACACTACAAACAGATATACAGGTTAAGAAATTCATATTTGTTCAATACTCCGAACTCATCTAAAGACGGTGCTCAAATGTCTCATCCGGTGTTCTTTTTCTGGTGCAGGGTTCAACCCAGGATCCCACCTGGCATTCAGTTGTCACCTCCCCTTATTTGTCCCTAATGTGAGAAAGATTGGGGCTGTACCTTTGTCTTTCTTCATCTTGACTTTTTTCAAATCACATTGGCCAGGTATTTTGCAGAATGATCCTGAACTGCCGTTCCTGTGATCTTGGCTCATGATTACATTCAGGGTGTTAATTTTTAGCAGGCCAAGCACAGAAGCAATCTTGGCTTTCTGAATGCTTCTTATCTGAAGGCACCTGCTGTTGCTACAGTTCATCAATGGTAACATTAACTGTGATCATTAATGTAAGTTGATGTCTTCCAGGTTTCTCCCCTGTAAACTTTATTTTATGCATCGTAATTGATACACATCTTGTGGACATTACATTTTAATTTTCTCCTTGAAAATTTTCAATATTGTGTGTTTTATTATGCATATACACCTCTGGTGTAGTGGTGTATTATACAATTTACAAATAACTTATCAACATGTATACTGAGAATGAATTCTTGAATAATTTTTATTAATAAGATTTCCTGGCCAAAATCAGAATGGAAACAACTGCTCTAAATCTACTCTTGGGTTAAAACCTTTTCCCCATTAATTCTTATAAGAAATATTATACAGTGGCTGATTCTGCCTTCTTATAATTTCTTCCTCATCTGTATTTTACGTGGTGTCAGAACTCCACAAATTTGCCACATGCTCCTTTGTTTTTTAGCTAGTTTTGAGAGCACTCCTCTTTTCCCATATGTTAGGACCATGCACCCCTAGGTAGATTCTAAGGAAATCCAAGACAGGGTCATATATGTTATATGCCTTACTAGTTAAGTCCTTAGAGGGTAAGATCTGTCCCTGGTTATTTCTGGGTCTTTCATGACATGGACATAGTGCCCTGCACATAAAAGCCTTCCAGTTAGGCTTTGGTTATTGACTACGTGAAAGGTTAAACACCTGGTACAATGTTTGCCTGCTGAGGAAACACAGTTACTTTGGTTCATTAGCTGTGGCAGACACTCTTGGAGAGCCAACAGAACCAATGTTTCCAACTTCTTTCTAGCCATCTTCCAGTTAGTGTTGGGCATGTGACATAGTTCCAACTAATAAAAAAGAAGGGGAACATGATGCGCAGGTCTGGGGAAAACTTTTGTTCTCCTGTATAAGCACTGAAAATTTGTCTTCTTTCTGCTCTTTTCCAGAGAAAAGCAATGACGTTGGTGCTTACATCTTTATATTGAAGAACCAAAACCAAGAAAAATTTACTTTTAAACACCTTATTATGTAAGAAAATAAACCCACACTAAAGAAAATCATCCTAATTGGATGTTAGTTTAGCTAAAATATTCCTGACTTATACTTCAGTAGGTCAGGGAAGCAAAATTTTTCCTTTCCTCAATTTAAGACAGCTTCATTAAGAAGGGAGACTTCAGGATTGGCATTGTGGTGTAGCAGGTAAATCTGTCGCCTGTGATGAGGGCATCCCAAATGGGTACTTGTTCTTGATCTGGCTGCTCCACTTCCCATCCAGCTCCTTTCTAATGGCCTGGGAAAAGCAGCAAAAGATTGCCCAAGTGCTTTGGCTTCTGCCACAAATGTGGGAGACCTGGAAGAAGTCCCTGGCTCCTGGCTTTGACCTAGCCCAGTCCTGGCCATTGCAACCATTTAGGGAGTGAACCAGCAAATGAAAGATTTCTCTCTCTGTCTCTCCCCCTTTCTCTGTAACTCTTTTAAATAAATAAATAAGTATTTTTAAAAAAGGAGAAAGGTTTTAAAAATATTTATTTATTTATTAACTTGAGAGGCAGAGTCTCATACACACACATACACACAGAGAGAAAGAGAGAGAGTTTTTATTCACTTCCCAAATGGTCTTAACAGCTGGAGCTGAGCCAGGCTGAAGCCAGAAGCCTGGAATTCCATCTGGATCATCAATGTGGGTGGCAGAGGTGGGTGGCAGAGGTATGAGCACTACAATCATTCTTTGCTGCTTTCTCAGGCACATAAACAGGGAGCAGGATTGGAAATGGAGCATCAGAGACACAAATCAGTGCTCATGTGTGGAAAGTCTCAGGCACACGGCTTTGGAGGCTGGAGTTCAAACTTCACTTCTGCTCTGTGTAACTGTACAATCTGGCCAGCTCATCATGACCTTTGTGAAGCTTGCTCTCCTCTGTGTGCTAAGATAATAGGAGACGTCTTAGTACCTTTGGTGAGGAATACACCTCAAGAAAGATGTGAAGCAATTCTTCAAATGGGGAATGGGAGGCAGTAGTATACACGTGACATTTGCTGATAGCAAATTGAGGTGTTCTAAGCTTCACACTCAACACAAATGCAGACAGAGTTCTATTGAATGTGCTTTTCATTTGAGACTCAACCAGTGGAAGTGATGATTTCCAATATGGGTTGGATGGACCTCAAGTCTCAGGGTCTCTCATGTGCTTGGGTTTCAATTTTGGGTGTTGAATAAAACTTCTGGCTTTATGCACTGTTTCAGAGGTCATAGCAAAAATGATCAGGGCAAATAAAAATCTTAGTACTTGAAACCCCTAATAGTCTTCAAGGTAGTAGTAGTTGATGAATTTTCTGTTTGATCTTTTCTCATGTTTTAATTGGGAACCTTCTGTAAAATGCTATTTTGGGTTCCAGTACATTCACTAGCAGTGGTTACTACTCATAGCCAAACTCATTCAGCTAACAGCACTAAAAATACTCTTGGTTTCTGCCAGTCAATTTTCTTCTATTTTCACAATTAGTGTTTCTGCCTGGAAACTGCCTGCCAACATGCACAGCTCATCCAAGGGCTGATGGAAATCTGAGAATGTGCTAAGCTGGGTGAGGCTTAAGAGCAACATTATTCATTCACGATTTGAAATATTTAAACAAATGTAAATCAAAAAAAATGAAATCTCATTATAAGAAATGAATGGCTGCTTTCCTCTATTTCTACACTACAGTCTTGATACCCATTTACATACCATTTGTAATATTAATATTATTGTAGTGAAATGAATCACAACCCTCACTTTTACATTTTTAATTACATTTTACTGCATTTCTTCTTTTGTTTATAGTTAACTAATAAAATATTTATTACATTTTACATATATGATGGTGTTTCTGTATTTTAATCAGATTTTACACATAATCTTTGCTCCCTCTTTTAGTATCTTTTTTATGACCCTACACACCACAGGATGTTGTTTTGTGGAAAACCTCATTATTTTTTAATGCATGGCTATTTATTAATGTATTGTGTATATAACCACACTATGCATTTCTTTGAATTGATGAATACATTTACATCCACTTGAGAATAAAAATTCCCTTAAGGGCCAATCTCATATTTCTCTTGCTGTGCTGCCAGAAGCCTATACTGATTGTTTTTCTTGTTTTGTTGAGGAATGAAAAGTGAAAAAGAAAGAGAAAGATAGAGGGGGAAAAAAGAGATACAATGAATAGCATTTTTCTATTTCATTTTGTGGGAAACCTCTCTCCCAAGGTAAAAATTAATGTCTCATTGCAAACTGGAATTTTCAGAGCATGCAAATTAATTTGCCCTTTCAAAAATCTTCTAATTGATACACATTTTATGTTGAGTGCTTGTGTTGCTATTCCTTAAGTTATTTCCCTTTGTGTGTGCTGCATCACCCCGTCTACTGCTCCATGGTATTGCACTTAGAGGATTAGATTTTAATTGAATGATGAGTGAGTAACACAGTTAATGATAATAGCAGGTAGCGGTGAACATAATTTTACAGCTAGGAAAAACAAAAGACCTTTTCTCATTTAAAACCCTGCTAACCATAGCCAAATTCCTAAGTCGGAGTTTATGTCAACCAGCAGATCAGATTAAAAATAAATGCTACTTGGGGGCTGGCATTGTGGCCCAACAGATTAAGTTTCTGCTTAAAATGTTGGCACTCCTGTTGGAGTCTCAGCTACCCTATTTCTGATCCAGCTCCTTGCTAATGTACCTGGGAAGACAGCAAGTGATGGCCCCGATACATAGGCCCCTGCTACCCATGTGGGAGACCCAGCTGGAGTTCCTAGCTTCTGGCTTCAGATTGGTCCAATCATGGCTATTTTGGTTATTTGCAGTGAACCAGCAAATGGAAGATCTCTCTTTCCCTCTCTCCTCTGCTCATCTCTCAGACTTTGAGCTTGTAGTTCTTCAAACAACGTAGGTCTACTAGAAGTCAATTTCTTCCTTGTATTTTTGCTCTTTTCTGTACTCCAGATGTTGACATTTTGCTTTGTAATTTGGTGGGAAATTCTATATAATATTGGCATTTCCAATACTGGCTGGTACATTTTCATTACACCTGCTCTTATGGGGCCCTGACCTTGTGGCTCATTCTCACTTCTCCCTTTGTTCTGGTAAAGGGAACCTGCTCAGAGAAGTCTGTCTCCGCCTCCAGGGTAGAGAGAGACCTTTCAGGGCATGCTATTCCTCCTCTAGGAAGTTATTTTAATAATTTTCATGATACTTATTTTTTTTATCTCGCTTATTGTGTCTTTCCAGTGGCCATGCTTTGCTCTTGATACTCTTCACCACTAGGAAGATGGTTTCAGCTCATCTTCACATCACACAATCAACTATCATGTCTTCTTGCTCTCCAAGTAGTCAGTACTATGCTTAATACATAGTTACTGGGCCCTTGACTGGCACCAAGGAATGAATTATGAAAATACATACAAACCTATACATAGAAACACATAAGAAACTAGATATACAAATAATATAAACCAAAATAAAAAGAAAATAAGATGAATATAAGCAAAATAAAAAGAGGCAACATATTTGTTCTTAATGCATGCAAGTAACAGTAATGTGTCTATGTATATTTCACTGGGACTAATGAATGATTATCCAAAGGTTTTTAACTTCTCACAAGCAGCCCATTATTCATATGTAGTCTAAGTGATATACTTGGATAAGAGGTAGGCCATGGCATTTTCCTGCTCAATATTTCCTAAGCTTCATCCATTGCTTTCAGATTTTAGCCTTCACCCCTAAACATTTACTTGTAGATTCCTCAGAATCAGACTCCTCCTGCCTGCCCACAAAACACAGCTGTGCAGTGACCTTTGGGCCATCCAAGTGTCTGAGTGGCTTGAACCCTCTGTGTTTCTGCTTATTCTGTTTCATCACCCCAGACCTCATCTCAGACCTTACCTCTCCACATCATTCACCCCTCACCGTGCTTTTGGATCTGACTTCCTCCATGAATTCCATCTGTTGTGATAACACTTTGAAGACTTCTGCTGCTTAATATTTATTGAATATGTCTTATTTTCTGGACAGTGCTATACAATTGGTGTCTAGCAGACAGTAATTGCCATGAAGGACCAGTTCTTGTAGGCTGCTGCATTGTCTGAGACATAGAGTATCCTGTGTTCTTAAGTCTGTGGAATTCTTAAAAAACTCCATAGCCCATTCTTCAAGCTTTGTAATGTAATATATTCTAGTATGAGAGTGTTCTTAATGGAGACATTGGACTGCTCCTATCGGGTGGAATAGATAACAGTTCAGCCCAGAGTGTTTTTGAAATTAAGCAAAATTCATACTTTATTCAATTCATTAAATGGATTTTTGCATTTAGAAATTACCTAGGACCTGACTAGTTCTCACATACTATTGCAAATGACGAGAACATATTTTTACCAGCAAAGAGAAAAATAGTGTAAATCAAATAAGGGATTGAATTCTAAGTAAAAGGTGACCACAAAAGCAATGTGTTTAAAGACCTATGTGTCATTCATGCCCAGAATCAATCTTGTTGTTCTTTGGTTCCAGGTGAACCTTCAATTGTGTATTACAGATGGATTTTACAGCAATTTTATAAGCAAAGATCGTTGACTTTTGGAGATGATCTTTGTAGTAGGTAAGTTGTGGGGAGCAACTCGGACTAGACTAAGTTACTGGAATTAAGACTTAAGACAGTAAGTCTTATCTGATCATGTATTTTTTAGCATATGTGCTGCTGATATGAGCACTGATGATGTATTTTTCTCATGTTTCAAAATGCATGGGAGCAGGATCTGTGATATTTTCTGTAAAACTATCATAAACAGACTCAAAGCAAATAATTTAATCAATCAATGCTTTGTTTCCATAACAAATGGGTGTACTGATCAATCTTTTCTCTGAGAGATATGACAAAATATGAATCCTAAATGATTCATTCACCTGCATTTAAAATATTTATTTATTTATTTATTTGAGAGATGGAGAGAAAGAGAGTGAAAGAAGCTGAAAGAGAGAAAGGGAGAGAAAGCTTCCATTCTCTGATTCATGCCCCAAATACCTGCAATGACTGGAATTGGGCTGAGTCCTAAGCCAATAGATAAGAATACATCTTTGGTCTCCCATATGGGTGATAGGCACTCAACTGCTTGAGCCATGACTGCTGCCTCTCAGGGTTTGCAACAGCAAGGAATTAGAAGTCAGGAATCAGGAGCCAGAGCTGAGTATCAAATCTCGGCACCTGATATGAAACACAGACTTCTCAATCCTTACAACAAATGATCACCCCATCCAGTACATTTGGATGTTCACAGTTGACTGAATCAATGTTTCTGATCTTTTTTTGTTTTTGGTGGAGGGAACTACTGTACACAATAAAGGGTGACATATGCTCGGAAGCATACTTTGTTCTCATTTTTTCTGATTATATGTGTTTTAGAAAGGTTTTGCTATGACCAATGGGTAGAATATTGAGAGTATTTGATTCTCCTCTATTTTTTTTTTTGACAGGCAGAATTAGACAGTGAGAGAGAGACAGAGAGACAGAGAGACAGAGAGACAGAGAGAAAGGTCTTCCTTCCATTGACTCACTCCCCAAGTGGACACTACGGCTGGCGCTGCACTGATCCGAAGCCAGGAGCCAGGTGCTTCCTCCTGGTTTCCCATGTGGGTGCAGGGCCCAAGCACTTGGGCCATCCTCCATTGCCTTCCTGGGCCACAGCAGAGAGCTGGCCTGGAAGAGGGGCAACCGGGACAGAACCCGCGCCCCAACTGGGACTAGAACCCCGGGGTGCTGGTGCTGCAGGCGGAGGATTAACCTAGTGAGCCGCAGCTCCGGCCTCTCTTCTATTTTCTTGATCAGCTGACTCATTTGTCAAATTGTGAATAATAAGAACAGGCAGATTTAAAATTGTCTCTTTGGCAATCAGGAAATATTGAAAGTAATAAAATAAAGAAAACTAAATTCACTTTATTCCTAATAATTTAAAATTTTAGGAGAGGTGAATTGAATGACATGTGCAAATGATGACCAAATTAAGACAAATGGTTTCATGACAAAAATTGAAAATCCAAAGTATACATTTATAGACATGATATAATTTTTTTTACTTTTCTGCCCTAAGTGCCATTTGAATTGGTTGTTTTCTGTAGCTGCCTGAGAAATTAATGTACCAGCCCTGAAAGAGACAACATGGCCTGCTCATATCCATGTGGACCAAATTCATGAACAGAAGAAAATATAATTAACATATTATAAGCTTATCATTAACTTATATTAAAATATCATTAACATGTTATAAGCTTATATTATAAGCTTTTCAGAATTAAAATTCAGATAGCTAAGCAGGGGGAATATTATGTGTTTTAAAGTTGTGAAAGTTTAGCAAACGTATGTGTAAGTTTAAGGGAAATTTCCTGTGATGTCCAGTTCTTCTTTCAATGAAGTCTAGTTGGCGTGCAAATTCTTAAGGCTTGTTCACTTCATGCTACTAGTTTGCTGTTCTTCATTTTAATTCTTCTTTAAATATCATTACTATAGATGCTATTTTGAAAACACTATATGTTAACTAAACTTGTAAGTTATTTGGTTGACTGAGAGAAAGAAAAATAAAATTTAAGGGCTTCAAATAAATCACTACAATACGTGTACATATAACATAGATTATGGATAGATCTTTCAGTTCACACAAGCCCTCGTACACAACACCTGGGTAACAAAGCAGATGAAGAAGCATTTCTCATTTAGTTCCCCACTAACTTTCTGACAAGTCTGCTCTCAACAGCCTCTGTCTCCTCCTCGGTCACACCCAGCAGTCTCCTGCTTCAGGGTCTTTGCACTCATGAGGCTCATCATCCTTCCCTAGACAGACACATGCCTCGTTTCCTTCATGTTATTACACCAGTATTACCTGAGTTATTGGAGGGGTCTTTTTATAACCACCCTATGTGAAAGAATAAGCCTCAATCTTTCATTCTTAACATTTCCTCACCCTGTTTTATCCTTCTCTGTAGTTTTCATCATCTGTCATGCTTTGTATGTGTGTATTTATTTACTTTCCAATTATTTGTTTTTACCCACTAGAATATAAAGTAGGGATTTTGCCTTTCTTGGTCATTTGCTCTAACCCTAGAACATAAAATATGAGTACAAAACAAGTGCTGAATCAAAATTTGTTGATTGGTGGCAGGTGATTGGCGCAGTGGTTAAGTTATTGCTTTGGACACCTGCATCCCATATTTGAGTTTCAAATTCAGGTTCTTACTAATTTTTTCCCTGGGAGGTAGGAAAGTATTTGAGTCCCTGCCACCCACGAAAGAGATCAGGATTGGGTTCCCAGCTCCTGACTTTGGACTGGCTCAGCTTGGCTGTTGTGGGTATTTGGCAAGAGAACTAGCAGTTGGAGGATTTTTCTCTGTCTCTGGTTTTCTAGCAAAATGGAATTAAATAAATAAAAATTTTAAAAACCATGTTGAATGAATGAACCAATTATTAGTGCATTGTAGATAAATCATGTATGAAGAAACTGTTTCCAGAAGTGATCATCTATATCTAATTAAGTTGTACAATCAAACCTCACTTTCCTCAAGGAAGTTCTGCCTTCAATGATTAAATCCATCCTCATGATCCATCTCTTCTCCCACCTGATACATGTTGGAAACAACAAGTTCTCCTAATAGAAAATGAAAAAGCAAATTCTTAGGGCATGCTGGAGAGTAATGGTAAAAACTAGAGGCGGGGCCGGCACTGTGGCGCAGCGGGTTAAAGCCCTGGCCTGAAGCACTGGCATCCCATATGGCACCGGTTCTAGTCCCAGCTGCTCCACTTCCAATCCAGTTCTATGCTATGGCCTGGGAAAGCAGTGAGAAAATGGCCCAAATCCTTGGGGCCCTGCACCCATGTGGGAGACCCGGAGGAGGCTCCTGGCTTCAGATCAGCAAAGCTCTGGCCATTGAGGCCAAATGGGGAGTGAACCAGTGGATGGAAGACCTCTCTCTCTGCCTCTCCTCTCTCTGTGTAACTCTGACTTTCAAATAAATAAATAAATCTTAAAAAAAAAAAAACTGGAGGCCATATTTGAATTTTGTGAAGGCAGGTTTGCCTCCTCACTTGATTTCCACAGAGTCTAGCCTTGGTAAGTTTGAGGTGCCAAAGAGCCTCACTGACTAACAACTGAAGAGTTGACAGGAGGTGACAGGAAGCTCATTCCTTCCAAGTAGCTCCTCTTTGTCTCACACCTATTTAATAACCTTAGTAATTTCTCCAGGTCAAAAGAAAATATGTAAGATTGGGCAGGCATTAAGGTGCAACAGGTTCAGCCTCTGTTTGGGACCTCTGCATCACACATCAGAGCTCTGGTTCTGTTCCTGGCTCCTCTGCTTCCAATCCAGCTCTCTACTAGTGTGCCTAAGAAGACACTTGATGATGGCCAAAGGATTAGAGTCTGTGTCATTGGCTCTATGTAGAATCAAACTTTTTTTCTTTTTAAGATTTATCTATTTATTGAAAGGCAGAATTGAGAGAGAGAGCGAGAGCGAGAGCGAGAGAGAGAGAGAGAAGGAGAGACAGAGATTTTCTTTTTTTTTTTAAAGATTTTATTTATTTATTTGAGAGGCAGAGTTGCAGACAGTGAGAGGGAGAAACAGAGAGAAAGTTCTTCCATCCGCTGGTTCACTCCCAAAATGGTCACAATGGCCAGAGCTGTGCCTATATGAAGCCAGGAGCCAAGAGTTTCTTCTAGGTCTCCCATGCAGGTTCAGGGGTCCAAGTACTTGGGCCATCTTCTACTGCTTTCCCAGGCCATAGCAGAGAGCTGGATTGGAAGAGGAGCAGCCAGGACTAGAACCGGCGCCCATATGGGATGCCGGCACAGCAGGCAGTGGCTTTACCAGCTGTGCTACAGCGCTGGCTCCAACATCCTTCCCCATCTTTTTCTAATTTGTTGTTTATATTGGGTCATGTTGTGTAGTTCAGTTAAAAATTATTATCTCAAATAGACATTTAATCAGAAATTTTGTAAAACAAAAATTGTATACCTCAAGAATTGTATATAGCACAAGGCAGTACCTAAAATAATTCATCAATGACCAGTTGCCTAAATATTTAGGGAAATAGACATCATTGTCTGTAATTATTTGCTTTGGAAATGTTTCCTACATTCTGACTCTCAACTGTGTATACCAGCCAATTTATTTCTTCCTTTCAGAGTGTGCATTTAATCAATGTTTACAACATGTAGACCACTAGAGACTTAGTTTTAAATGGGAGATTAAATTTTGAAATTTGTTTCAATAAACAAATGAAGGTTTAATCATTTTGTTGACTTTTAGTGCAGACTTAATGGGAAGGTATTTGGGTATCAGATGTTAAGATAATACAAAAAATGAGCCTAAGATATATGTTCCTAGGCAAATAAATGCCATATTTATATCTATTTTATAAGGCTCCTCTTCTTTTCCAGTTCCAAACCATATTTTTTCTGTACAAGAAATTCCAATGGCATAAAATAAAAATAATTATACTTCAGTGATAGCGACTAAGTCCTAAATTTCACAATAAGAGAAAGTAAAAGATTGTTATTGCACAGACTTGATTTTTGAAGTACTGTGTATGTCTGCATTAGGTTAACTGGCAACATCCTGTAACTTCTTCAAGTGCCTGGGGTCCACAGGCCCCACACTCAGGCTGCCTAAAGGTAATCGGTAACTGACTCAGATGAGCAAATGACTCGATTAGAGCCTGGAAGAAGCAAGAAATCTTGGACCAGGTCTCCTGGGAAAGATACTCTTGCTTATTTCCATTGGACTTCAGTGTGAGGAAATAGAAGCAATGACAAGCTGTGTGAACTTATGGTCTGGTAGGGAGGGCGTGGTGAAATGAAGCCATCATAAATAGGGGACACTCATGTCTGGTGGCTAGTTACAATATTTGAGCCTGGGTCACATTTCTCCTAAATCAACTCTTTAATTTTTTTAATGCTATGTTACCTAGTTCTTTTTATTTTCTTTCTTTCTTTTTTTTTTAATCTAACCATCAACTTGAGGAGGATGCTTGTCACTATAGGTCTCAATGATAGAATAGTTTCATTTTGTTGGGTTTGTGTTTCTCTAAGAAATTATTGAATACAAAACCAAGGAGAAATGTTGATTCTTAAAGTCTAGTACCTGGTCTAAGCCATGAGTATGCTTTATGCAATTTTCAGGAAGTTTTCTGGGGCAATCTGGTTCTCCTACAGCTATCATCTAGATTATGTGCCTTCTATAATCAAATACAATTTGATGGTTGATTTCAAAATGTTCATGGAAAAATGTAATTAAAAATAAGTTATTTTGTTGCAAGCAGAATTTTGAAGCCCGTGTAGAATTTTCTTTCAATATGCATTTTCTAAGAATGTTTGGAAGATCTCTTGTAGTTTTATGTTTGTTGTGGTTTGGGGACTGCATATGGTGGTAACTGAAATAGTGTTGTCTGGTATACACATTTAAGCAGAAGCTGCACCCAGCTACAAGATGCTGCATGGTCCAGTGACTGGGCATTTTTGTGATGTAAATTGGGATGCCTGCCAACCACAATTATGCATGGCTGAACCATTGTAATTTTTCAGAAATGAACCAGGCTGTGTTCCCTCAGTCTCTTTCTTTTTTTAGCTTTTTCTGAAAGATGAAAAGTTAAAAGTAGACTTCACATAAAACCTACACATTTTGCCCTCATTTTAGGGTCCAAGCAGGTGCACCTTTCTGCAACCCAGTATTACACAGCACTTTGTGAATATGTCCCTCACTCATGATGGCTTCATTTCAGCAACTCCAAGATTCAGTTCAACTCTTCATTGCTGGGCAGCATTTTGCCAAACATTTATATATCTAAAATAAGCCACTAGGGAGAGGAGTTCACATTGATTTATAGATGGGGCTCTAGAAGGTTGGGAGTTAGGTCTTTTAATTCCAAGTCTAGGTTCCTGCCATCATTCATCAGTATGGCTTTGAATGTGAAGACTTCCAGCAAATGGAAGCACAGCATTTTGTGTCTAGTCCTGAAGACCCACTCTGCTTTCACCAAATGGGAAAGAATGCAGACAATGGTCACCTCCCCCTCACCCTAATCTTTGTTATCTCCTACATTATTACCTTTTCATTGATTTTGTCCTTCTCAGATCATCCCTAGGACTGGAATGTGTAGGTTGCCATGCTCAGAAGTACACACACATACACACACACACACAAATAATGTTCTTTTTTCTAGCTCTCTATTTCATTATTCCCTGTGGACCAACCCTGTTTGCATTATTTTTACCTGAAATTTGGGAAGAAGTGCCAAAAAGAAGTGAAAAAAATTTATGGAAAACCTTTTGTTTCTTCTTTCTGATTTGAAGAGTTTGGAAGACAGTAATTGGCTGCTTAAACACATTAGAATCTGTTATTAGTTAATAAAATATGTCTATGTTTACTGTTATTTGGGAAAATATGTTGTGCCATGCAAAATATTTTGTAGTATTTCCAAGCTGTCAAGTAATAAAGTTCCTAAGAACATTTTAGTGTGATTTTAAGCTCTGTGAAATCAGTGTCTTTGAAGTTTAATTAGAACAATATTGGGAAAAGCTCTTTCCTTAAAGCTAGTCACCAGTGTCCTGCTGCAGCTTACCTCCTGTGCCCAGAGTGGGTCACTTAAATTTGGTCAGGAAATAGTGAAGGGGGGCCTTAAGAAGCCATTTCTACTTTCTCTGCTGCATGAAGACTGGGTTATAAATGAGTCTTGATTCCTTCTTGGTGGGAAAGTTGCAGCAGTATTATTCTAAACTTTCTTCCTTGTGGCTTTTGTTACAACAACTCAGAAACCTGAAAGTGGTCAGAAAATGTGTCCTGTTGCATCACCCAGAGAGCTATCTCAGAAACGTTCTCACTTCTCATCTCATAATCCCTAGAACTCATATTTTTGGAAATTTTGAGAATTTAAAACTTCTTTTGGTTTTCAAACTTCTTTTGGTTTTCTTTTGGTCCTTTGTAGAATAGTGATTGTATTAGAGGAGACCCTTCTTCAGGTACTTCATACTTTTGCATAAAGATTTTTAAATAAATATTTATTTATTTGAAAGGCATGTACACACAGAGACAGCACACTTCCATCTATTGGTTCACTCCCCAAATATTGACAATTGTCCTCCACAGGAACTAAAGACAGGAGGTGGCAACTCAACCAAGGTCTCCTCCATGAGTGGTAGAAACCCAATCACTTGAGCAATCATGGCTGAGTTCCAGGGTCAGCACTACCATGAATCTGGAGTTAGGAGCTTGAGCAGGCATGGAACCCATGCACTATGCTACGGGACTTGGACATCCTGTGGTGTTTTAACTGCTAACAAACATTGGATCTATGCATGCAGACCGTTACATTCCTAGGAGAGGTTTGATGCTAAGTAGCTTGGTCAGGGGAAGGCTGATGTGTGATTATAGGCTTCTCCTTATCGTTCAATATGCCTATCTCTCCTTATTCAGGTTCCAATGCTTTCTTTCTTTCAGAAAATGGAAGAACAGTGTGCATGCCAGCAATTCCATGATGATTATAAGCATCTAAGTATCTCCGGGGTAGCAAGTTAGAACACCAAATAAAGCAGGCATTGTAGTTTTACTTGTGGTTGTCATTCCATGGCATGGAGCTGGAATGGGTGGACTACTTATACAATTAGAGAAGAGCTAATTGATCCATGCTTTTTTGTCCTCTCCTCCTTTTTGTAACAAAATATGATTTATTTGTTTTACTTCCTTTTCAACAATCATCTAATTATTCACCAATTTACATATTCTTTTCAGGTTTTTCTCAAGTTCCATTCCTGATTCCAACTTGACATCTTGCTTCTGATGTCCTTTGAGCATGTCAGACATCTACAGCTCCCCAGACCTTCCGGTCCTGGGGATGATCGTTGGCCAGTGGGTACCACCATCCATGAACTGGCCAACCCATACTTCTGAGTTACTCTAGGGTCCTATAATTTTCTACTGGGCCTTTTCTAACCAGTTGCAATCTTTCTGGAAAAGATGTTCATTCTGACTGTTCTGTCATTCATTTTAGCAACAGTCTTTAACCCTTTTTGGACCCAAAAATAATGGGTTCTGAAGATCTTAACCCATTTCTACCAGCTTAATTGTGGTCAACCAAGGGAAGACATGAGATGTGTGAAAGTGAGCATAGAAGTCAATCACCTATGCTGAGACACTTTCATAAGGCACATGGAGCAGGAGTCCTGAGGTGGTAATTGAGTCACGGTTTAAGCTCCTGGGAAACAGTTAAGGTATTGAAGGAAAGCACACAGGCCTGCACCCTCTTGAGTCTTTGTCTTTGGGTGAGGGAAAGAGGCAGCCTAAGGGCTTATTGCTCCATAGGATTTCAGGAAGAGCTGCCTTCCACTAAGTGGGAAAGGTGAGACCTTTTTTTGCTACACTTGGAAAATAATGAATTTGAATCTATAATTTTAATGTGCTGCTGTTGATTTATTATGGCAATGGTTCAGGGCAAGATAATATCACAAACAAAGCAGACCAAATAAAGAATATAATATTGAAGTGTAATAAAATGATTTATAAGAAATTGCTATTTTTAAAATATTTTGAAATTTAATATATTTTAAAATTTCTTAAAATCTAATTCCTGGGACTTCTAGATTTCTCCTTTTTCTTTTTCTTTTTTTTTTAATTTGACAGATAGAGTTAGACAGTGAGAGAGAGAGAGAGAGAGAGAGAGAGAGAGAAAGGTCTTCCTTCCGTTGGTTCACTCCCCAAATGGCCACTGAGGCCAGCACTGCACCGATACAAAGCCAGGAGCCAGGTGCTTCTTCCTCATCTCCCATGCGGGCACAGGCGCCCAAGCACTTGGGCCATCCCCCATTGCCTTCCCGGACCACAGCAGAGAGCTGGACTGGAAGACGAGCAACTGGGACTAGAACCTGACACCCATATGGGATGCTGGCACTGCAGGTGGAGGATTAACCTAGTGAGCCATGGTGCCGGCCCAGGACTTCTAGATTTCTAATATTAATGTGTTATGAATTTATATAGGGGCCAGCTCTGTGGTGTAGTGGGTAAAGCTGCTGCCTGCAGTGCCAGCATCTCATATGGGCACCAATTTGAGTCTGGCTCAATTGAGTGGCTGCTCCACTTACAATCCAGCTCTCTGCTATGGCCTGGGAAAGCAGTAGAAGATGCCCTAAGTCATTGGGCCCCTGCACCAGTGTGGGAGACCTGGAAGAAACTCCAGGCTCCTGACTTTGAATTGGCCCATCCCCAGCCATTGCAGCCATTGGGGAGTGAACCATTGGATGGAAGATTCTCTCTCTCTCCACCTCTGCCTCTGCCTCTCTATAACTCTGACTTTCAAATAAATAAATAAATCTTTTAAAAAAGAATTATACTTTTCTGACTTCAAGAAACTTAAATACACCCAAAGTTTTAATAAATTGGTGTCTTGGGGCCGGCACCGTGGCTCACTTGGTTAATCCTTCGCCTGCGGCACCAGCATCCCATATGGGCACTGGGTTCTATTCCCGGTTGCTCTTCTTCCAGTCCAGCTTTCTGCTTTGGCCTGAAAAGGCTGTGAAGGATGGCCAAAGTGATTGGGCTCCTGCGCCCGCGTGGGAGGCAGGGAGGAAGCACCTGGCTCCTGGCTTCGGATTGGCATAGCTCCAGCTGTAGTGGCCATTTGGGGAGTGAACCAATGGAAGGAAGACCTTTCTCTCTTGTCTCTCTCACTGTCTAACTCTATCTGTCAAATAAATAAAAAAATAAATTGGTGTCTTCTTTATAAATAACTTACTTTTCCTTGGGATTCAGTCATGATCATTCTTATAAGTAACTAGAATTAACACAATTTCCTATTTTATTGGCTCTTAAGATACACGATAAATACTAACAATACTATTTTTAAACATTTAATCAATGTACAATCATAAGGTGTATTTCCTATCCTCCAACTTCAATTCCTTGTCAACCTATCACCAGCATAAATGGTTTACAGTGTGTCTTTCTCCAGGCCTTCCTACATCTTACTATGCTACATTTTATAATACATGACCAGACTTGTTTTATTGACTTAGTTTCTTTTTTAAAAAATAAATTGTATTATTTATATTTAAGGTATGCAATATGATGCTATGAGATACATATAGATGGTCAAATGGTTACAATAGTGAATAAAATTAACATATTTATCTCACGTGACAGCTAAATTCTACTTCTTTAGCTCAAATTCCAAATACATTGCATCATTATTAACTAGAGTCCTCATGTTATACACTAGATGTCTATGTCTCTTCATCACATCTTCTGACATATCCTTTGACTTATGTATCTTTGTTCCCTCCTCCTCTGCCCCTGAAAACTGCTGTTTTATTTAACTGCTTTTGTTTTCATTCAGATTTCACATGTGAGACCATGACATAGTTTTCCTTCTCTGTCTGGTTTATTTCACTCAGCATAATGTCTTCCAGATTCATCCATTGTGTAGCAAATGGCAGAGTATCTCTTTTAAGGCTGGATAGTCATTTATTATACTCCCTTTATTCATTAGTTGATCAACGGACACAGTTCGTTTACATATGACAGCTATTGTGAACAGTGCTGCAATGAACATAGGAGCTTACTCCTAAGAGCTTTTCCTCCACAGAACATGTACTTTTGCCACAGTTTTGTTGTTACAGGGTATTCTTCATATGAGTGGATAAATTCATTTAACAATCCCTCCATTGCTGATGGAGGTGTGCTGATGTGGTGACCTTCTCTGTGTCAAAACTATTTCCTAAGTATCTCAATTTTTTTCTCCTTCCCCAATCCTCCTGACAATACACTGTAGGGTGTTATCCACTCATCCCTGAATTATTCTGACAACCTTCAACTAATCTGTCTATCTTTCTTTAGCTTTCACGTCTCTCTAATTCATTGTCACTTACTACCAAAATGAGTCTTTTCACTTGCAAATTCCATTTCTCCTGGGATTTTTATTCTTTCAGTGGTATAAGATGAAGCCCCTCTCCTTAGCATGATACACATAGCCTCGTAGGAAGGAATCTTTTGTCTACTGTCCCCAATATCCTTCTGCTTTCATCCTGCACATCCTGATGTCACAGGGGAATATTTGTTGTACTTTGATTGTGCCCTGCCCTTATCCCCATGTTATTTACATTATATCACATATTTGGAATGACTTGTCCAATTTCATCTGTTGGGTGTTGGGTGAACTCTTCTTGGATTCAATTCAAATGTTCTCTTCACTTAGCTGTTCTTTCACATTTAGAGAACTCTTCTATTTCTGTAAGGAGTATATTGGTGGTCTATGTATTTAAATGATTGTCTCCTACCATGAGAAGACAATTTAATAATGTTGATAGCTCCAGCATCTACTAAAATGCCCTGAAAATAGTAAAGATAACCAACATGAATATTGCAAATGAGTGAATGAATGACTGAATCAGGGGTAGCTTTGCTTTGGGAAGTTTGGTTACCTGAACAAAGGACCTGAAAACTGGAGATTGAGCTATGTGAATCATATGCAATTAATCAATTATTTGATCAACTGACCAAAAACCAACATTTTAGATTCAACATCATCAGCCTTCTCCATCTCACTGCTCCACATCTTCCATTCACCATGTCACCCCTCCCTAATCACTCTTGCTTAGCTTCTTTGACTTCTGTGCTTTTCTGGGCCACATTCTGCATTCTCTCCTGTCAATCAGCTTCTGCTTTCCTCCTAGCCTCGTGTCTAGGTTTCACATTCTCATGACTCTTGCCACTTGATTGAGTCTGACACCTCCACCACACAGTGATTGAGACTGAAGAGGAAAGATCCATCATCTGTGGAATTTATACTTCATTTGAGATCCAGAGGAATTGAGCTTCAATTTGGATTTTTGAGCACTATTGTATTTTTAAAAAATGTACAAGAAGATTTGTGTTCCTTCAAATGTACTATCTTGTATGTTGCTGTTTTTAATTTGTAAGGTTACATTTTCAGAGGTTATTTCATCCAGGGACTTGCCTAAAATTCAAGAAATTGATTCCAGATGAAGAGTGAGCCTGGAAACGTCTCTGTGGCTTGAATTGTGAGACTTCATATCACTGTAGATAAATAAAATGGAATTGGATCCAAGAATCATTCAGTTATGTCTTCCATTAGGAAATTTAATTCAGATTATAAAGCTCAGAGAATACTCAGTTTCTAATTGTTAACTTTAAAACCAATGATGTGCAATTTAAAGCAACATTTTAAAAATCAAAATAAATATCTAAATATGATCTGAAATTTCATCTTGAACATATATCACTAAGTGATGCCCTTTATCCTCATTATATTAAATCATATTTCTAGCACTAAGGTTAAATAAGGAAATTCATCTTGCAACCGTCATTAATGATAATAATATTTGTTACCATGTCAGTGTTTACTACGTGTGTGGTTGGCTTTTGTTTACATCATTTGCTTTAAATATCACAAGAAGTTCTCAGGCAGACATCATCTTCAGAGGTGAAGGTGACTTGCCCAGGATAACTGGCTCTCAAATGGAATGGCAGAGTCCTGACTCCAGATCAGTGTGACTCAGAAATCTATGTCTGTAGCCATTGGCCCAAACTGATGCTTCCCTCTCACATACACTATTGTCACGCTTAGAGTTGTCAGGGCAAACTAATTCAGTTCTGTTGCTTTGGCATTTTGATCCAGCTCAGCATCGAAGTCTTCAGTAAAGTCACCTCATGTCTTTAGCCAGTAGATGGGTAGGCTTAAAGATATAAAGCCTGTTCAGTATTAAAACATTTTTGTATTAAAATTTTTGTATCAAAAATTAATAAAAATATTCCCTGACTGTTGATGAGCAACTTAATATGTTATCCCTCTTAGTATTTTTGTTTGTTTGTTCTACTTAATACTTTTGGTTGAATACTGTAATCAATACACAATTATTCTTAAGTGCTGAAACCTAACTGAAAAGTGATCACTGTTAAATATAAGAGTGGGAATAAGAGAGGGAAGAGATGTGCAATTCAGGACATGCTCAAGCTGACTTAACTCAAACGGTAGAGTTAGAAACATACCAGGGGATTCCAATTCAATCCCATCAAGGTGGCATGTACCAATGCCATCTCACTAGTCCCAGTGATCAATTTCTGTTCACAATTGATCATAATGATAGGACTAAGAACCAAAGGGATCACTTAAACAAGACTAGTGTCTGCAAATACTAGCTGATAGAATCAAAAGGGAGAGAATGATCCAACATGGGAAGTGAGATACGCAGCAGACCCATAGAATGGCAGATGTCCTAAACAGCACTCTGGCCTCAGAATCAGCCCTTAAGGCATGCAGATCCGGCTGAAATGCCCATGAGAGTATTTTAGGCATGGAAAGCCAAGACACTCTGGGGGGGAAAAAAAAAAACCTAAATGAAAGATCTCCGCAAGTGAGATCCCAGTGGAAAGAATGGGTCATCAAAAAAGGAGGTACCTTTCTCTGAAGGGAGGAGAGAACTTACACTTTGACTACGACCTTGTCTAAATATGATCAAAGTCGGTGAATTCAGGGGGCTTCCATAGCCTTGGCAGCTCATGACAAGAGCCTAGGGTGATTACTGATGCCATAAACAAGAGTGTCAATTTGTTAAGTCAACAACAGGAGTCACTGTGCATTTACTCCTCATGTAGGATCTTTGTCCTTAGTGTGCTGTACATTGAGATTTAATGCTATAACTAGTACTCAAACAGTATTTTTCACTTTGTGTTTCTATGTGGGTGCAAACTGTTGAAATCTTTACTTAATGTATGCTAAACTGATCTTCTGTATATAAAGAGAATTGAAAATGAATCTTGATGTGAATGGAAGTGGGGAGGGAGAGGGAAAGGGGAGGGTTGTGGGTGGGAGGGACGTTATGGGGGTGAAGCCATTGTAATCCATAAGCTGTACTTTGGAAATTTATATTCATTAAATAAAAGTTAAAAAATAAAATAAAAAATGGAACTCACATCTGTTGGTTAACTCCCCAAGTGTCTGCAAGTTCCTGAGCTGAACCAGGGCTGATCTCCAAAACTAGGAGTACAATCCAGGCATCTCATGTGGGTGACAGGAAATAAATTAATTGAACAATCACCACCGTCTCCCAGGGTCTGCATTAGCTGAATGCTGGAGTCAGGAGGTAGAGGTAGGAGTTGAAACCATGTGCACTGATGTTGGATGCAAACATCTGAAGCAAGGCTTAATACCTGCTCCCTGTTATGTCTTTGTAATGTCCCATTTCTGGGCTCATCATGACACTTCCCATGTGATGAGAAGAGAGGAAATGAAATTTTTTTTGAGATTTACTTTTGGACAATTGGCCCAGACTTTGTCAACCAAAAGAGTTACCACAAGATTTTATTAAAATGAAGATTACAGGGCCTAATCCTTCTAGATGTGTTTCAGTAAGGCTGGAACAAGGGTCCTGTTTTCTGAATGAGCAACACACATCAGTGGCGGTTCTTTTGCAGGTGATACAGAGAGACTTCAAGCAATCTTACTTAAAATGTAGAACAAAGCTGCAAAATAAAAAGGGAATATTGGTCACAAATAGGTTCTGGAAGATTTTGTAGTCGGGGCTGATGCTGTGGTGTAGCAGGAAAAGCCGCTACTGGAGATGCCAGCATCCGATATGAGTACCAGTTCATGAACCAGCTGTTCCACTTCCAACCCAGCTCCCTGTTAATGGTATGGGAAAAGCAACAGAAGATGGCCCCAATACATGGGCCTCTTCCATCCACATAGCAGATCTGGATGAAACTCCTGGCTTCTAGGTTCAGCCTGGCCCAGTCCTGGCCAGTTCTGACATCTGGGAAGTGAAGCAGCAGATGGAATATCTCTCTATGTAACTCTGACTTTCATAATAAACAATTAAATCTTTTATCAAATTATGGTCACATTTAAAAAGTAGGACTAAATTGTTTAATTTTAATGATGTATATTACCATATGCATTTAAAATATTATCTAAAATTGGAATCAATATAAAAATTATTGAGCTCTTTTAAAGACACTTCATATGAAGTCTTTGAAATATATTGCACTCAGAGCATGTCTCCATTTAGCCCAACTACATGACACTTGTGACCAACCTATAGGACAGTGGCGATCTGGAATTAGAGAGAGGGGTAAACGAAGGATTTGGTTTTCAAGGCAGATCACAATGGAGGGCCTGGTAAGTTACCAAATGTGACTTCTAATCAATTGCTGTTTCAGGCATGCTGCACAAAGTGCATGTAGGCATGACAACAAGTCAATTAGAATTTTGAAGTGCCCTTCTGGAAAGGATCAATAGAGGTAAATAAAGTGAGGGCACAAAGTAGGCAGGTGCAGCTTCAAGCAGGGTGAAGTGAAACTCCACCCTAAGTCCAGAAATCAGGGGCCAGCCCAATCATCTGGTGCACCCCTAATGGGCTATGCTACAAAAAATTTAGTTATCTGTACAATGAAGGTGTCAGTAAAAGAATTCTCTAAATCCTTCTCATGACTAAAATGAGATGGTTTGGTAGCTATGAAAACTGCTATGTGCACATCTGTGGAGAATGATGCTGTATTTCTACCCAGAGAACATTTTTTGATTTGATGACTGTCAGTTCCTGGCCTTTTGGAATGGAGGATTCAATGTTAACTTGCAGTACCTTTTGCAAAGATATACAAAATTCAAGTTTTTAATGACACCTAGTTCTAATTCATACAGGAGTAGACAACTTTTCCCAAAAGGCAATTATAAATTGCACTAGAACAGAAGACACCACAGGTTTGATATGCACTACGAGGTTGGTTATCTACACATTGTAAAAGGCATGACTTCTGTGTTGTAAAAAAGTGGTTCTTTGTGTTGTGCACATGCAGCACAAAGAAAGTTCAAAAATATCAAAGACTAAAGTTTTGACAGAGCATTCTACAATTTGTGATTAATGAAAATATTGAATATAGCTCAGGTTGTGTAAGGTTGATAACATTTGTAATCTTCAGATCCAGCACATCCTAACAGTTCATATCACTACTTTATCCCATGCACACACAGGCACAGATACACAGATGCATCATCAACCCATTGTTTTCATATTGAATTTAAAAAGGCCAAGTACATATGCCAAAGTGGAGTGAATTAAAGTCAGAAGATATGATATTAGGAGAAATTAAACACAAAGATGAAAAAAGTTTGCAATATTTGAGTTCTGAAAATTGAGAGGTTATTCTGGGCTGGGATAGTAGGCACTGGATCCTGAAAGTCAGTGGAACTTGAGTTGGGCTTTGCTGCTGAGCTTAAGCCTTCTAATACTTCAGCAATGAGTCTGTATGTCAGTATAACCTTATAGAGTTAATTTCAGCAGTCAGTGGCCCGCTGAGGGCACAGTAACTGTGAAATGCTTTTGATGTTGCAGTATATCGCCCCTTTAGCATGTGGTGAATGTCAACTGGCAAGAGAGGTTTTGCTATTCTGGCCCTGGTGAGCCTGAATGCTAGACCCAAAGCTCAGAATAGCTTATTGAGATTTCTCCACACTCAAAAGCGGATGGAGTGGGTGCTGTCCTCTACATAAAGGAAGGATGTGGGCTAGCATGTTCTGCACTGGTAGCGATGGTAGAAGGAGGAAGAGGGGAAAGTATAGATTAGAACCTCAAGTTCCACTTTTTCACACAACTGCAAATTTGTATATGTTAATATTAATCTTCATGAGTAGTCAGCTGTAGCTGTTCTGATTTTAATAAATAAAAATACAAATTTTACTAGTTTGTCTCTGACAATAATACTCATTAAAATCATTTGCAGCTCTAAAGCACTTGCTACTGGAGCTTTGCATGAGCAGTGGTTCTGAGAAGAAGCATCAAAAATTATATATGGAATTGCTTTGGAATGAAATTCCTGATTTAGAGTCTACACATGGATTGTTGGGGTCCCTTCAAACCCCGAGATGTTGTCAACAAATTTGTGAAATTCTTTTCTTCATTGCATAAAAATATTCCAATGAGGGTCAAGTTTTCACAATGAAGCAAGAGAAGGCTGTATGAGGATATGCATGCTTTCGGATGGATGTCGACAGGCACAAATACTCTTTCTTTAAAGTAGCTCCCTCAGTGTCTCTGCCAAGGTTTCTGATACTCTCTGCTTTTTTCCTCCCCCTTCTACTTTCTCATCCTCTACTCTTCTTCCCTCTCCTCATTTCTCCTAACCAGAACTTTGAAAACATCTGTTAAAAGTTCATGGACCTTGACAACTTAAGCATATATTTTGTATCTCTCAATCATCACAGGAATTATTTAGCTGGGTCTGAAAAGCTTGGAACTTAGGAAAGAGGAGCACATTTTGCAGAAAGGGTAGTTGCCAGTAGGTGTCAAATGGCAGGTGCTTGAAAGGAGGAGGTACAGTGTGGGGACTGTAAGTAACTGGCTGGAGTTGAACGTACAAGCAGTTGAGTGTGGGGTTAGACAGTGATGATGGGTGAGAAGTTAAATCTGAAAGAAAGAGAAACATGCAAAAAAATGAGCAAAATGAGGGCAGGTGTTGTGACGCAGCCGGTTAAGCCACCGCTTGGGAAAACTGCATCCCACGCTGAACTGCCAGTTAGTTGTCTCACTGCCCTGGTTTCATACTGATGTGGCTGGTAGGGTTCCTGCCATCTATGTGGGAAACTCCAGTGGAGTTATGGGCTCCTGACTTCAGTCTTGGCTGAGTAGGTATTTGAGTGGTGAAGTGGCAAATGGAAGTTCTTTCTCTGTTTGTATCTTCCTCTCCCTCTGCCTCTCTGGTTTTTAAATAAATGAATAAATAAATCTTGTTTTAAAAAAGAAATGATGTGACAAAGACAAATGTTGCTTAAAGTAAACAATATCATTTGTTGTTTACAGTATTTCTCTTATTACCAAGAGGTAGAGGAAAGAGTTTTAGGACATTTGTTTTTGCTTTGAGAAAAGAGTTGAAATTGGAGAGTTTCAGAAGTGTGTAGTTAAAAAATAAGTGAAATAAAGAAAAGATAAAGGAAGAATGATCAGATAAAGCTGGAGGAAGAAACTACATAAGAAAGGGTTCTGTATATGGTAATTTTAGATTATACTTGTTGAACTTTTTATTTGGTGGAGCATCAAGCCTTTATCCATAATGTAAATGGAAAATATGCTGTCTTAAAAACTAAAAGCAAGGAAGAAGGGGAGGGAGGGAGAAAGGGAAGTATCATAATATTCTCAGAATTTTATTTATGAACTACAATGATCTGTTCTCTTTGTATTAATAACCCATAACCTTGAGAATTGATTAGAAAATCTTTTAAAAAGTTTTAAAATATTTGTAAAGCCCTTCATGATTAGTAAATTGATTAGTAAATTCCATTCTGAACTTCTGAGTGGCATAAGCACAAAGTGAGTAGGAACCGTTACAAGATTTATATTGAAAAAAAAAAAAAGAATTTCCAATGGAGTTCATAATTTTTTTCGTTAAAATTTACAAAGTGAATGTTGAATTAAAGAGCAGATAATAAGTAAAATCTAGGGGTCTTATATTTAGAATATATAAAGAACTCTTCAAACTCAACAATGTGAACTTAAATAACCCCATGAGAAAATGGAGAAAGGACTTGAATAGGTATTTCTCCAAAGAAGATGCATACTTGGGCAAGGAATGTGTGAAAAAATGATCAGCATCTTTAGTCCTTAGGGAAATACAAATTAAAACCACAGTGAAGTACAATTTCACAGCCAACTAGAATGATTATTATCAAGAAAAAATAGAAAGCAAAAGTGTTGACTAGGACGTTTAGAGAGCAGAACCATTCATACATTGCTGGTAGGAATGTAAAATTGTGTAGCTACTGTGGAGAGTAGTTTGATGGTTCCTCAAAAAGTTAAAGGTAGAATTGCTATACAACTTAGCAATTCAATTCATCTCAAATAATTGAAAACTAGATTAAAAAATAAATGTTCATAGCAACCCTATTAACAAAACCTGAAAAATAAAACAAGCATAAAAACAAAAAACACACAAAACAAACCAACAAAAAAACCCAAATGTTTATCAACAAATTAAAGGAAACACAAAATGTGATATATCCACACAATGGAATATTATATAGTTATAAAGTATGGAGTTCTTGGGGCTGGCACTGTGGCATTTCAAGTAAAGTCACTGGCTGAAGTCCTGGCATCCCATATGGGTGCTTTTTCGAGTCTCGGCTACTTCACTTCTGATCCAGCTCTCTGTTGTGGCCTGGAAAATCAGTGAAAAGTCCTTGGGGCCCTGCACTCATGCAGGAGACATGGGAGAAACTCCTGGCTCCTGGCTTCAGATTGGCCCAGCTCCTGCCTTTGCAGCCATCTGGGGAATGAACAAGGGGATGGAAGATCTCTGTCTCTCTGCCTCTGCCTCTCTGTAACTCTATCAAATAAATAAATAAATAAATCTCTTTACAAAATGTCTGGATTTCTGACTCATGCTACAATATGGATAAACCTTGAAAGCACTATGCCAAGGTAAAGAAGCTAGATACAAAATAATGCATATTGTGTGATTTCACTCAGGCTAATTATCTGATATAGATAAATCTTTAGAGACAGAAATTAAATTAGTGTTTCCCGATTACTGGTTGTTGGGATTGATGGGGAGAGGAATGATTGTTTACTGGATATGGGTTTTCTTTTTTTGAGGTGAAGAAAATGTTTTGGAGCTAGATAGATAGTTGCACAACATTGTGAATAGACTACACGCCACTGTGGCATACACTATAAAATTACTAATTTTATATTATGTGCATTTTACCTCAGTTAAAATAAAAAGTGAAATTCAGAATATGTAGATGCCTGGAAGTCTGTTGGTTTTATGGAAGTCTCTCACCCTGGATTGTGGCAACATATTTTGCACTAGAAATACACAGCCTCAGACAAAGATGTAGTATATTGGATTTCCATGCTGCTAATTAAGGGAAAACTCATATGTGAATCACCTGAAAGAATGTTTGAGTTAAAAATGCATCATGCAAATTAAATGTACAATTAAACCTCTTACCTGAGCAGTGGCCTCACCCTTAATCATATAGAGGTAGGCCACTGAAGTCTCCAATTGTAGAAACAACTTCAACACAGATCTGTGCTCATTCTAATGTATAAAGATATATCAGTAAATCCTCAGTTTTATAATAAAGTAGAACATTGGATTTTATACCAATTAAGGGTGAGTACATATCAAAATAATATAGAATTTATATAAAACACTCATATTTCATCTTCCAAGTCTTCATTCTACCATATGAGATATATTAACATCATTTTACTTGGGAAAGCATTTTTTTTGGAGGAATTATTTTTAGTTTGTTAAATAAAAATGTTTTTTAGAGTGATACTTTTCACATTACAAAAATAAACCAAAATGAAGAAAAGGTCACTGTAAAATGATGGAAAAAGGATCTGTAGACTTGCTCTTAGTATTTCAAGTAGCCAACAATGCATGTCAAAAAAATGAATGCAAGATCACAACAGTCTTGTATTTACTTTGTATTTGGAGAAGACAGTGAAATAAATGGTCACATTCTATTTTCTTTTAATTGCTATTAATGTGGTTGATCTGATTAGCTCTTTGATGAATTTCATCCAAGAAGTTCTCCAGTTGTTCTATTAGCATTCGTTTTTTAAACCTTGATGCTTCTTTAATGACATTTTGTAAAAATATTAGTCTTGTTTGTAAACTGCCTTGCACATGCTTCAGTAAAGTGAAGATTCTTTCATATTTTCTTCCTGGTTTTCGGATCTCTTTCATTATTTGTGCTTTTAGTTCAGTGTTGACCTCTTCATGGCTTCTGCAATGCATCAATTTCTTTCCTTTGTTGAGTGAAGATGCTGGTATGTTCTCCTCAGCACATTGTTCTTTATCTCTTGGTTCCTCATGATTTTCTAAAAATCCACCAACACTGAGGTCATTAGTTCCTAAATGATCATGACAAAGAGCCTCTGTATGATTGGTTGGTTGTTCCAGTAAATTGGCTGGAGAAGATGATGTTGAAAATTCAGTATCCATAGCATTTGGTGTAACATCTGATGAAAGTTGGTCTGCAACATGATTTTCAATCACATCATCTATTGTTGAATCATTAGTGGTTTCTGAAGGGAAAGCATTTTAAAGTAGGAGCCATAGAAAAATATTTGTATACTCATGAAATATAAAACTTGAATGTTTTGGTATTAATGAGAAATGCTGATCTGCTTTACAAAGTTGCATATTTGACAATTAAATATTAGTTAACATAATATGTCAGTGATAAAGATTAAAGATTAGGATTTTGGTTTAGTATAATGTGTTAAGCTTTCTTTCTAACAATTGCTGCTCATCAGATTTCCTGCCTTTTGGGGACAGTTCCAGTTTGTTAGAATGAAAGTGTTTTGTGGAATAGGAAAGAATATTAAAAAAAAAAAAAAAAACTCTGTAGAGACTCCAAGGTGGCTGAATAGGGTAAAGACATGCTGATTATGACCAGGGGAATATAGCAGAAGCAAAATAGAGGAAATGTATTTCCAGGGGACAGTTTGAGACAAGTTTGCAGTGGAAATTTTACAGAGAGAAGAAATACACTGTGGGGCAGCATGGAGGAGTGGACACAAAGCAGCAAGTCGGGGTACCACCTATGACTTCTGCAGCAGGGGACAGGATATGTCAACTTTTGAGAGAGGTTCTGGGAACTAACTGTTAAGGCAGAGCACCCACAGACAGCTGGCTCTGGAAATATCTCTGCTCTCTCTATGGATAGGGCAGGCTTGTGGGGTTGAGAAGGGATCCTCTGCACTCCATGGCTATGGGAGCCTTGTGCCCTGTGATGGAATTTTGTGTCTGCACAATAGGGCATGAAGTATAGCTGGGTCTCTGGGCAACCACTGTGCCTGGCATCAAAAACTCAGAAATCCCTCACTGCATGAGGGTGGGTCATTACAGAAGGTTCTGTGCTCACACTGAAGTCTTTATAGATCCTTTGTGCCAGCATGGGTAAGAGATTTACACACTGAGGGCTAACTCTGTATTGATCACTTTAGAAGAGAGGAGGTGAAGGTGTGATTACACCAATAAGTGTGATCATACCCTAGCCCTGCTGACAACAGAGATCTACTAAGCCCAACTTGAGTGTCACCCTGGACTCTTGTTCCACACTTGAGCAATGGCCAGAAGCCCCTGGCTCCTCCTAGCATATGCCTCTGGATATTCATCGAAGGAGAAGAATACTTTTCTCTGCAAAACTCTCATTTTTGAATGAACATGAAATAAAGACCTTCAAAAGCCAATGGAAATTTAAAGAATTTGTCACTATTCATGCAGCCTTACAAATGTTACTTAAGGATGTGCTAAACACAGAAACACAAAAAGATAGTCATCATTATGAAAGAATGTGAAGGCAGAAAATCTCCTAGACAAAGTACAAAGGAAATCCAAAGCAAACCATATGAATAATTACAGGAAAAAAGCAGAGTCAAGTCATTACCTATCACTTAGACATAAATAGCCTAAATTCTCTAATTAAAAGTTATAGGGCTGAATGGATTAAAAACAAGACATATCTATTTGCTGCCTAGAAGAAACACTTCACAAAGATACACACACAGACTGAAAGTTAAATTTGGAAGAAGACATTCCATGCTAATGGAAAGCAAAACCAAGCAGGTGTAGTGATACTAATTTCAGAAAAAATAGACTTAAACACAAAAATTGTTAAAAGAGACTAAAAACTGCATTATGTAATGATTAACAGATCAATTCAACAAGACTGTGTGACTATACTAAACATGTGCTGCCAATGCTAGGGCACCTGACTATTTAAGAGAAATGTTAACAGATGTAAAGGGAGACATAGACTCCAATATTTTAAAATGGGGGACTTGGGGACATCAGCACCTCACTTTCATCAATGTACAAGACAGAAAATCAACAAAGAAACAACTGAGTTAATCTGCACTATGGACCAAATGGTCCTAACTTATAGCTACAGAAAATTTCACCCCATAGTTGAAGAATACACATCCTTTTCATCAAAGCATGGAACTTTTCCTAGGTTAGACCATATGCTTGTCCATAAAGCAAGTCTCAGCAAATTAAAAAAAAAAAAAAAAAACAAAAAAACAACGTATCACGTATCTTTTATGACCAAAATGGAAAGCTGGAAATTAACAATTTAAGAAACTCCAGAAAATATAAAAACACATGGAGACTGAAAAACACAATCCTCAATGTACAGTAGGTCATAGAAGAAATCAAAAGAAAATTAAAAAATTCATGGAAATGAAGATGACAATACAACATACCATAACTTATGAGATACAGCAAAACAATGTGAAGAGGAAAGTTTATAGTAATCAGTGCTTACATCAAACATTGGAAAGCATCAAATAAATCAGCTATCAATGCATTTCAAAGAAATAGAAAGACAAAACCAAAGCAAACCCAAAACTAATAAGAGTAAATAAATAATCAAAATTAGAGAAGAAATAAACAAAATTGAAACAAAAAAATACAAAAGATCATTGAAATGAAGAACTGCTTTTTGAAAAAATAAACAAAATTGATACATCATTGACCCACTAACCAAAATAGAAGGAAAAGATTCAAATACAAAAAATGAGACCTGAAAAAGTAGATGTAGCATTGGATATCACAGAAATAAAAGGAATCATTAGGAATTTTAAAAACATCAAATATCAACAAATTGGAAAATCTAGAAGAAATGAGGAAATTCCTGGACACATACAATCTACTAAAATTGAGTCATGAAGACCTAGACAACCTAAATGGATCAAAAACAAAGATTGAGAATGATTCAGTAATCAAGCCCCAGAGTCTGCGCACTAGCGCTGGAAGGGGAGGTAAGACAAAAAACCTCTCGGTAACCTGAGACATTGGCGGGGAAAGGCAGAAAGAGCCTGCAGAGAACGAGGCCTGAAACCCCATTGGGGAAAGTTCACCAGGCTGGCTGGAGGAGAGAAAAAAATCGAATAAATAAGGGGAACCCGCACGGACATTTAGCCTCTCTCTCCACTCACCTTACAAAGCCAAGCAAGACAAAGGGCAGGCGCCATTTTACCTAAGTAAAGCAGTGCGAGCCATTTTGCGTATGTAAAGCGGGTGTCTCATTAGCCAAGCAGAAAAACCTGACTCTGGTAAGCAAACGAATACCCACAGGGGCCAGATTTCATACATCAACTACTCTCAATTCCACTCAGCTGTGTGGAATTACTTCCCAACTGAGTCAAAAAAAAAAAAAAAAAAGAGAAGAGAGAGAGAGAGAGAGAGAGTGAGCGCATGAGCAAGAGAACAATCAGGGTGAATCACCTTTGGCACACCCTTAACCCTGTAAAACCAGAGCTCTCTGGCCACACCCATCACAGCCTCTAAGGATCCATCAAAAGCAGACAGTCCTCTTAACCTAGAGTCACAGTATAATGAGAAAAAACCAAAGAATATCTCCAATATGCCAAACAAATGCAAAAGCCGAGGTAACAAGAACAAGGAAGACACTATGACGCCCCCAAATGAAATAGACACCACAATTCAAGATTATGAAGATGATGAGATAGAAGAAATGCAAGAAGCGGGTCTCAAAAAATTAATAAGAACATTAAGAAGTTCTCAAAAACAAATTCTCGAACTACAGAAATCCTTAATGGACAATAGAAAATCTCTCTCGCGAAAATGAAATATTAAGAAGGAATCAAAATGAAATGAAACAACTAGTAGAAAATGAAACTGTGATAGTGATGAGAAATCATAATGAAATGAAGAATTCAATAGCTCAAATGACAAACACATTAGAGAGCCTTAAAAACAGAATGGGTGAAGCAGAAGAGAGAATATCAGACTTAGAAGACAGAGCACAGGAAAATATACAGTCAAACTAAAGAAATGAAGAGGAAATTAGAAATCTAAAAAATATTGTCGGGAATCTTCAGGATACTATTAAAAAACCCAACATTTGGATTCTAGGAGATCCTGAAGGCATGGAGAGGGAGAAAGGATTAGAAGGCCTTTTTAGTGAGATACTAGCAGAAAATTTCCCAGGTTTAAAGGACAGAGACATCCTGGTACAGGAAGCTCATAGAAGCCCTAATAAACATGACCAAAAGAGATCCTCACCAAGACACGTTGTAATTAAACTCTCCACAGTGACACATAACGAAAAGATCCTAAAACGTGCAAGAGAGAAACGTCAGATTACTCTCAGAGGATCTCCAATCAGACTCACAGCTGACTTCTCATCAGAAACTCTACAAGCTAGGAGGGAATGGCGAGATATAGCCCAGGTATTAAGAGAGAAAAACTGCCAGCCCAGAATATTATATCCTGCAAAGCTATCATTTGTGAATGAAGGTGAAATAAATACCTTTCACAACAAACAGAAATTGAAAGAATTTGTTGCCACTCGTCCAGCCCTGCAAAAGATGCTTAAAGATGTGTTACACACAGAAACACAGAAACACAGTCATCAATATGAAAGAAGGCAAATGAAGGAAATCTCACACCAAAAGATCACAGGAAGTTCAAAACACATATCAGAAAATATCTTTGGCAAATGGCAGGGCAAAGCTACTACTTATCAATAGTCACATTGAACGTTAATGGCCTGAACTGTCCAGTTAAAAGACACCGATTGGCTGATTGGGTTAAGGAACAAAACCCATCCATTTGCTGCTTACAAGAAACACATCTTTCCAACAAAGATCCATACAGACTGAAAGTGAAAGGCTGGAAAAAGATATACCATGCCAACAGAAAGGAAAAAAGAGCGGGCGTAGCCATCTTAATATCGGACAACATAAACTTTACCACAAAAACTGTTAGGAGAGAAAAAGAGGGGCACTATATAATGATTAAGGGATCAATTCAACAGGAAGATATAACGATTATCAATGTATATGCACCTAACTACAGGGCACCAGTTTATCTAAAAGATTTGTTAACGGACTTAAAGGGAGACTTAGACCCCAATACAATAGTACTGAGGGACTTCAATACTTCACTCTCAGAAATAGACAGATCAATAGGACAGAAGATCAATAAGGATACAGTATATTTAAACGACACTATAGCCCAAATGGATCTAACAGATATATACAGAACTTTCAATCCTACAGCTAAAGATTTTACATTCTTCTCAGCAGTACATGGAACCTTTTCTAGGATTGACCATATACTAGGCCATAAAGCAAGTCTCAGCAAATTCAAAAGAATTAGAATCATACCATGCAGCTTCTCAGACCATAAAGGAATGAAGTTGGAAATTAGCAACTCAGGAATCCCTAAAGCATATGCAAATGCATGGAGATTGAACAACATGCTCCTGAATGAACAATGGGTCATAGAAGAAATCAAAAGAGAAATCAAAAACTTTCTGGAAGTAAATGAGGATAACAGCACAACATACCAAAACTTATGGGACGCAGCAAAAGCAGTGTTAAGAGGAAAGTTTATATCAATAGGTGCCTACATCAAGAAATTGGAATGGCACCAAATAGATGAGCTTTCACTGCATCTCAAGGATCTAGAAAATCTGCAGCAAACCAGACCCAAATCTAGTAGGAGAAGAGAAATAATTAAAATCAGAGAAGGAATCAACAGGATTGAATCCAAAAAAAAAAAAAATTACAAATATCAGGCAAATGAGGAGCTGGTTTTTTGAAAAAATAAACAAAATTGACACCCCATTGGCCCAACTAACTAAAAAAAGAAGAGAAAAGACCCAAATCAATAAAATCAGAGATGAAAAAGGAAATGTAACAACAGACACCACAGAACTAAAAAGAATCATCAGAAATTACTACAAGGACTTGTATGCCAGCAAACAGGGAAACCTATCAGAAATGGATAGATTCCTGGACACATGAAACCTACCTAAATTGAACCAGGAAGACATCGAAAACCTAAACAGACCCATAACTGAGACAGAAATTGAAACAGTAATAAAGGCCCTCCCAACAAAGAAAAGCCCAGGACCAGACAGATTCACTGCTGAATTCTACCAGACATTTAAAGAAGAACTGACTCCAATTCTTCTCAAACTATTCAGAACAATCGAAAAAGAGGGAGTCCTCCCAAATTCTTTCTATGAAGCCAGCATCACCTTAATTCCTAAGCCGGAAAAAGATGCAGCATTGAAAGAGAATTACAGACCAATATCCCTGATGAACATAGATGCAAAAATCCTCAATAAAATTCTGGCCAATAGAATGCAACAACACATCAGAAAGATCATCCACCCAGACCAAGTGGGATTTATCCCTGGTATGCAGGGATGGTTCAACATTCACAAAACAATCAATGTGATACACCACATTAACAGACTGCAGAAGAAAAACCATATGATTATCTCAATAGACGCCGAGAAAGCATTGGATAAAATACAACACCCTTTCATGATGAAAGCTCTAAGCAAACTGGGTTTGGAAGGAACATTCCTCAATACAATCAAAGCAATTTATGAAAAACCCATGGCCAACATCCTGTTGAATGGGGAAAAGTTGGAAGCATTTCCACTGAGATCTGGTACCAGACAGGGATGCCCACTCTCACCACTGCTATTCAATATAGTTCTGGAGGTTCTAGCCAGAGCTATTAGGCAAGAAAAAGAAATTAAAGGGATACAAATTGGGAAGGAAGAACTCAAACTATCCCTCTTTGCAGATGACATGATTCTTTATTTAGGGGACCCAAAGAACTCTACTAAGAGACTATTGGAACTCATAGAAGAGTTTGGTAAAGTAGCAGGGTATAAAATCAATGCACAAAAATCAACAACCTTTGTATACACAGACAATGCCATGGTTGAGGAAGAACTTCTAAGATCAATCCCATTCACAATAGCTACAAAAACAATCAAATACCTTGGAATAAACTTAACCAAGGACGTTAAAGATCTCTACGATGAAAATTACAAAACCTTAAAGAAAGAAATAGAAGAGGATACCAAGAAATGGAAAAATCTTCCATGCTCATGGATTGGAAGAATCAATATCATCAAAATGTCCATTCTCCCAAAAGCAATTTATACATTCAATGCAATACCAATTAAGATACCGAAGACCTTCTTCTCAGATCTGGAAAAAATTGCGCTGAAATTCATATGGAGGCACAAGAGACCTCGAATAGCTAAAGCAATCTTGTACAACAAAAACAAAGCCGGAGGCATCACAATACCAGATTTCAGGACATACTACAGGGCAGTTGTAATCAAAACAGCATGGTACTGGTACAGAAACGGATGGATAGACCAATGGAACAGAATTGAAACACCAAAAATCAACCCAAACATCTACAGCCAACTTATATTTGATCAAGGATCTAAAACTAATTCCTGGAGCAAGGACAGTCTATTCAATAAATGGTGCTGGGAAAACTGGATTTCCACGTGCAGAATCATGAAGCAAGACCCCTACCTTACACCTTACACAAAAATCCACTCAACATGGATTAACGACCTAAATCTACGACCTGACACCATCAAGTTACTAGAGAACATTGGAGAAACCCTTCAAGATATTGGCACAGGCAAAGAATTTCTGGAAAAGACCCGGGAGGCACAGGCAGTCAAAGCCAAAATCAACTATTGGGATTGCATCAAATTGAGAAGTTTCTGTACTGCAAAAGAAACAGTCAGGAGAGTGAAGAGACAACTGACAGAATGGGAAAAAATATTTGCAAACTATGCAACAGATAAAGGGTTAATAACCAGAATCTACAAAGAGATCAAGAAACTCCACAAAAACAAAACCAACAACCCACTTAAGAGATGGGCCAAGGACTTCAATAGACATTTTTCAAAAGAGGAAATCCAAATGGCCAACAGGTACATGAAAAAATGTTCAAGGTCATTAGCAATCAGGGAAATGCAAATCAAAACCACAATGAGGTTTCACCTCACCCCGGTTAGAATGGCTCACATGCAGAAATCTACCAACAACAGATGCTGGCGAGATGTGGGGAAAAAGGGACACTAACCCACTGTTGGTGGGAATGCAAACTGGTCAAGCCACTATGGAAGTCAGTCTGGAGATTCCTCAGAAACCTGAAGATAACCCTACCGTTCGACCCAGCCATCCCACTCCTTGGAATTTACCCAAAGGAATTTAAATTGGCAAACAAAAAAGCGGTCTGCACCCTAATGTTTATTGCAGCTCAATTCACAATAGCTAAGACCTGGAACCAACCTAAATGCCCATCAACGGTAGACTGGATAAAGAAATTATGGAATATGTACTCTTTAGAATACTATACCGCAGTAAGAAACAACAAAATCCAGTCATTTGCAACAAAATGGAGGAATCTGGAACACATCATGCTGAGTGAAATAAGCCAGTCCCAAAGGGACAAATACCATATGTTCTCCCTGATCGGTGACAACTGACTGAACACCAAAAAGGAAACCTGTTGAAGTGAAATGGACACTATGGGAAACGGTGACTTGATCAGCATAGTGCTGACTATTAATGAACAACTTAATACATTATCCCTCTTAGTAGTTTTTTTGTCTGTTCTAGTTAATATGACTGGTTTAATTCTGTAACTAATACACAGTTATTCTTAAGTGTTGAAATTTAACTGAAATGTGATCCCTGTTAAACAAAAGAGTAGGAATAAGAGAGGGAAGAGATGTACAATTTGGGACATGCTCAAGCTGACTTGCCCCAAATGGAAAAAGGATTAGAAGGCCTTTTTAGTGAGATATTAGCAGAAAATTTCCCAGGTTTGGAGAAGGACAGAGAAATCCTAGTACAGGAAGCTCACAGAACCCCTAATAAACACAACCCAAAGAGATCCTCACCACGACACGTTGTAATTAAACTCTCCACAGTGAAACATAAAGAAAAGATCCTAAAATGTACAAGAGAGAAACGTCAGATTACTCTCAGAGGATCTCCAATCAGACTCACAGCTGACTTCTCATCAGAAACTCTACAAGCTAGGAGGGAATGGCGAGATATATAGCCCAGGTATTAAGAGAGAAAAACTGCCAGCCCAGAATATTATATCCTGCAAAGCTATCATTTGTGAATGAAGGTGAAATAAATACCTTTCACAACAAACAGAAATTGAAAGAATTTGTTGCCACTCGTCCAGCCCTGCAAAAGATGCTTAAAGATGTGTTACACACAGAAACACAGAAACACAGTCATCAGTATGAAAGAAGGTATAGGAAGGAAACCAAGGAAGGAAACCTCATAGCAAAAGATCACAGGGAATTCAAAGCATATGTTAGAACTTATCTTTGGCAAATGGCAGGGCAAAGTTACCACTTATCATTAGTTACATTGAATGTAAATGGCCTGAACTGTCCAGTTAAAAGACACCGATTGGCTGATTGGGTTAAGGAACAAAACCCATCCATTTGCTGCTTACAAGAAACACATCTTTCCAACAAAGATCCATACAGACTGAAAGTGAAAGGCTGGAAAAAGATATACCATGCCAACAGAAAGGAAAAAAGAGCGGGCGTAGCCATCTTAATATCGGACAACATAAACTTTACCACAAAAACTGTTAGGAGAGAAAAAGAGGGGCACTATATAATGATTAAGGGATCAATTCAACAGGAAGATATAACGATTATCAATGTATATGCACCTAACTACAGGGCACCAGTTTATCTAAAAGATTTGTTAACGGACTTAAAGGGAGACTTAGACCCCAATACAATAGTACTGAGGGACTTCAATACTTCACTCTCAGAAATAGACAGATCAATAGGACAGAAGATCAATAAGGATACAGTATATTTAAACGACACTATAGCCCAAATGGATCTAACAGATATATACAGAACTTTCAATCCTACAGCTAAAGATTTTACATTCTTCTCAGCAGTACATGGAACCTTTTCTAGGATTGACCATATACTAGGCCATAAAGCAAGTCTCAGCAAATTCAAAAGAATTAGAATCATACCATGCAGCTTCTCAGACCATAAAGGAATGAAGTTGGAAATTAGCAGCTCAGGAATCCCTAAAGCATATGCAAACGCATGGAGATTGAACAACATGCTCCTGAATGAACAATGGATCATAGAAGAAATCAAAAGAGAAATCAAAAACTTTCTGGAAGTAAATGAGGATAACAGCACAACATACCAAAACTTATGGGACGCAGCAAAAGCAGTGTTAAGAGGAAAGTTTATATCAATAGGTGCCTACATCAAGAAATTGGAACGGCACCAAATAGATGAGCTTTCACTGCATCTCAAGGATCTAGAAAATCTGCAGCAAACCAGACCCAAATCTAGTAGGAGAAGAGAAATAATTAAAATCAGAGAAGAAATCAACAGGATTGAATCCAAAAAAAAAAAAATTACAAATATCAGCCAAACGAGGAGCTGGTTTTTTGAAAAAATAAACAAAATTGACACCCCATTGGCCCAACTAACTAAAAAAAGAAGAGAAAAGACCCAAATCAATAAAATCAGAGATGAAAAAGGAAATGTAACAACAGACACCACAGAACTAAAAAGAATCATCAGAAATTACTACAAGGACTTGTATGCCAGCAAACAGGGAAACCTATCAGAAATGGATAAACTGATCTTCTGTAAAAAAAAAAAAAAGAAGAAATTATCAATTCCCAACTTGACTCTCACTGGGATTAAACATGACAATAGGTCTGATCTGATTTCATCATCATTTAAAAAATCATCTATTATTTTTCACTTTATGTTTGTGTGGGAGCAAACTGTTGAAATCTTTACTTAATGTATGCTAAACTGATCTGCTGTATATAAACAGAATCGAAAATGAATCCTCATGTGAATGGAAGGGGAGAGGGAGTGGGAAAGGGGAGGGATGCGGGTGGGAGAGACGATATGGGGGGGAAGCCATTGTAATCCATAAGCAGTTCTTTGGAAATTTATATTCATTAAATAAAAGTTAAAAAAAAAAAACCAACAGCCTTTATATACACAGGCAATACCACAGCTGAGAAAGAACTTCTAAGATCAATCCCATTCACAATAGCTACAAAAACAATCAAATACCTTGGAATAAACTTAACCAAGGATGTTAAAGATCTCTATGATGAAAATTACAAAACCTTAAAGAAAGAAATAGAAGAGGATGTTATCCCTCTTAGGATTTTTTTTGTTTGTTCCAGTTAATACTTTTGGTTGAATACTGTAATCAATACACAATTATTCTTAAGTGCTGAAACTGAACTGAAAAGTGATCACTGTTAAATATAAGAGTGGGAATAAGAGAGGGAAGAGATGTGCAATTTGGGACATGCTCAAGCTGACTTACCTCAAATGGTAGAGTTAGAAACATACCAGGGGATTCCAATTCAATTCCATCAAGGTGGCATGTACCAATGCCATCTCACTAGTCCCAGTGATCAATTTCTGTTCACAGTTGATCATAATGATAGGACTAAGAACCAAAGGGATCACATAAACAAGACTAGTGTCTGCAAATACTAGCTGATAGAATCAAAAAGGGAGAGAATGATCCAACATGGGAAGCGGGATACACAGCAGACCCATAGAATGGCAGACGTCCTAAACAGCACTCTGGTCTCAGAATCAGCCCTTAAGGCACGCAGATCTGGCTGAAAAGCCCATGAGAGTATTTCAGTCATGGAAAGCCAAAACACCCTGGCCAAAAACAAACAAACAAAAACAAAAAAAACCAAACCTAAATGAAAGATCTCCACGAGTGAGATCCCAGTGAAAAGAACAGGTCATCAAAGAAGGAGGTACCTTTCTCTGAAGGGAGGAGAGAACTTCCACTTTGACTACGACCTTGTCTAAATATGATCAGAGTTGGTGAACTCAAAAGGCTTCCATAGCCTTGGCAACTCATGACAAGAGCCTAGGATGATTACTGATGCCATAAACAAGAGTGTCAATTTGTTAAGTCAACAACAGGAGTCATTGTGCACTTATTCCTCATGTAGGATCTCTGTCCTTAATGTGCTGTACATTGAGATTTAATGCTATAACTAGTACTCAAACAGTATTTTTCACTTTGTGTTTCTATGTGGGTGCAAACTGTTGAAATCTTTACTTAATGTATGCTAAACTGATCTTCTGTATATAAAGAGAATTGAAAATGAATCTTGATGTGAATGGAAGTGGGGAGGGAGAGGGAAAGGGGAGGGTTGTGGGTGGGAGGGACATTATGGGGGTGAAGCCATTGTAATCCATAAGCTGTACTTTGGAAATTTATATTCATTAAATAAAAGTTAAAAAAAATTCTAATGTTGCCTAAAAGGTGCGAATATCAGATTTCTTCTCTAATCTGAATGTCAAATACTGACTGACTCTTATCAAACGAAAATTTTAATTTGCAATTGAAAGTTCAAGATTGAAACATACTTGATCTGAGTATAGGATAATCACTAAGAAAAATGGAAATAAATTCTTTCCTATGAGAAAAAAACTAATTCCATATTTTCTCAAGCTATCGAAAACAATTGAAAAGGATAGAAGCCTCCCAAACTCCTTCTGTGAGGCCACCATCACCTTAATTCCAAAACCCAAAAAAACATACAAAAAATAAAGAGAACCATAGACCAATGTCATGGGTGAACATAGCTGCAAAAATCCTCAACAAAATTTAGCTAATTGAATCCAACAATACATCAGAAACATCACTCACCCAGACGAAGTAGATTTTACTTCTGGGATGCAGGCATGATTCAACACATGCAAATCAATAAATGTGATACATCATATTAACAAACTGAAAAATAACATTCATATGGTAATCTCAATGGATGCATAGAAACATTTTATAAACCTCTACTTCCTTTAATGATAAAGATTGTAAACTAATTGAGTGTAGAAGGAAAATTCCTCAGCACAATCATGGATCTATACTGCAAACACATGGCCCACAATATATAATATGAAGAAAATTTGAAGCTTTTCCACTAATATCTGGAACCAGACAATGTTGTTCACTCTCACCATTGCTGTTTAATATATTTCTAAAGTTTTAGCATGAGTCATTAGAAAAGAAAAAGAAATCAAAGGGAAACAAAGTGGAAAGGAAGAAGTCAAAGTATGCCTGTTTGCAGAAGACATAGTACATGGCAGTTATAATCAATACAACTTGGTACTAGCAGAAAAACAGAAATGTAGACCAATGGAACAGAATAGAAACCCCATAAATCAATCCACGCATCTACAACCAGCAAATTTTTGATAATGGAGTGGAAATCAATCCCTGGAAAAGGACAGTCTTCATCTATTGATGCTGGGAAATTGGAGATCTGCATGCAGAAGTATGAAACATGAACCTTACCTTACACCTTATATAAAAATCAACACAAAATAGCTCAATGATCTAAATCTACCATCTTCTACCATTAAATTACCAGATGAGTACTTTGAGAAAACTGTAATTCATTTGCATATGCAAATACTTCTTTGAATTACCCCCAAAGTACAGGCAATCAAAGCCAAAATAGACACATGGGATTGCATCAAGCTAAGAAGCTTTTGAATTGCAAAGGAAGCACTCAACAAAGTGAGAGACAATCCACAGAATAGGAGAAAGTACTTGCAAACTATAACTGTGTAACTGATAAGAAATAGAAGGATTAATAAAGGATAAAGGATTAATACCCAAAATCTATAAAGATCTCAACAACAGCAAAACAAACAATCCAGTTAAGATTTGGGCAAAGGACTTCAATAGGCATTTTCAAATGATGAATTTCAAATGGCCAACAGACATATGAAAATATGTGCAGGATCATTAGCCATCAGGGAAATGCAAATCAAAGCCCCAATGAGGTTTTACAAATCCCATTTAGAATGGCTTTCATATAGAAATCAAAAGTCAAGAAACGCTGGCAAAGATGTGGAGAAAAAGGTATCCTAATCCACTGTTGGTGTAAACTAGTACAGCCTTTGTTGAAGACAATATGGTGATTCCTCACTAACCTGAAAATAGATCCACCATATGACACAGCAATCTCACTTCTGGGAACTTACCCAAACCAAAAGAAGAGAGCATATGAAAGAGTTATATGTACCCACCCTATTCATTGTAGCACACTTCACAATAGCTTAGATATGAAATCAACCCAGATGCTAATCATCAGATCACTGGATAAAGAAAAGATGGTATATATACACTATGGAATACTAATCAGCCATAAAAAGAATGAAATCCTGTCTTTTCTAAAAAAAAAAAAAAAAAAAAAAAAAGGATGCAACTGGAAACCATTATACTTAGTGAATGAAGCCAATCCTTAAAAGGCAAATGCCACATGTTTTTCATGATCTATGGTAACTAATAAAAATAATGCAATGTATATGAGCAAAATTATCATTTTGAGAATATATGATTGTTTACAGTCTTTGTCTCTACTATTGAGGAACAATGTTTGCTTTTTTCCTGTTACTATTTGTTTAATCTTTTACTTAGTAGAAGATTAATCCTGTGATTATAAAATAATAAGTGAAATATAAAAGTTAGAAGCAAGTATGAGAAAGGGAGGTAGAGGCATGGAGTGAGGGTGGGATGGAGGGAGGGTGGTGTTTGAGGTATCACTATGCTCCTAAATCTGTATAAATGAAATACATGAAATTTGTTCACTTTATATAAATAAAAAAATGCTAAGCAAAAAATACACACTCTGTAATCAATGGTCTATTATTCTGTATTAAATATTTCTTTTTTATTTTACAAAGTAGAGATCCTCATTTGGATTTAAAATATATGTATAAATTTAATTATAAACTTGACAGAAATGGATTTTCTGTCATTGAAATGAGAGTAGGGGCCTGGTACCTGGCTGTGTGGCACCACTCTCACTTGCATTTTGTGTCCTCACTAGTATTTGTTGATTTAGAAATCCTGAAGAATAAATTCTTCAAAAATTTCAGAATCTACTGATATTCTTTGAAACTGTACTCTTTTTGGCCATCCATCAAAATATCTTGGGGTATTTGTGAAAATTATGGATCCATGTCCTTGCATCAAGGGACTATGCTTTTGTAAGTCTAGATGCATTTGTGTAAAGCTTATTTATTTGTTTGAAGGGCAGAATGACAGAGAGAAGGAGAGAAAGAATCTTACAACCACCGGTTTACTCTCAAATATTCTCGACAGCCAGGGATAGGCAAGACTGAAGCCAGGAGTCAGGCGCTCCATTCATGTTTCCCACATGGATGGTAGCAAGCCAAGCATCTAGGCAGAAGTTTTTGTTTTATAATTTTTGAGGCCAAAAGTCTGAAATCAGGCACTCTGCACAGTTGGCTTCTTCAGCAGATTCTGAAGGAAGGATCTGTCCCAGCCTCTGTCCTTGGCTTATTGATGGCATCTTCTCCTTATGTCTCTGATCATCTTCCCTCTTTTACATCTCTATGTTCAAATTTCCCCCTTTTATAAGGACACCAGTCATGTTGTATTGGGGCTAACTCTAATAGCCTCATTTTAACTTGATTACTTCTTGAAAGTCTCTGTGTTAGGGTACTAGAATTAGAATTCCAACATATAAATTTCAGAAGAACTCTTTTCAACCTATAGCACCTTATTTGACAGACTTTTTGGGCATGATTTAATCAATGGTCTTGAAAGTCAATAATCTTGAATTATTCAGGTAGGCCCTGAATACAGCCACAAAGGTACTGATAAGAGAAAATCACAGAGAAAGGGAGAAGGCCTGTGACTACAGAGGTAGAAATAAGAGCGATGCCACAAGCTAAGGAATGCTGGCAGCCTCCCAAAGCTGGGAGAAGCAGAGAACTGCTAACAGCATGATTTTGGCATAGATTTTGGTTAGGGAAGCTGACTGTGTAGTTTTCAGCTCCAGAGCTGTAAGATAGTAAATGTGTTAAGACACTATATTAATTTGTCATGATGGTCATAGAAAACTAACAGAGGCAGAACATTTGGCTCTCCACATCCACAGCTGTGAGTTCTGCAACTGGGGATCCAACTAGCTGCAGATGGAAAGTAATTGGGAAAAATTGTTTCCATACTGATCGTATATAGGTAATTTTCCTGCTCATTATTCCTTAAGCAATGTAGTATAACAGCTATTTATGAAAAATATTATGAAAAATTCACACTGTATTAGGTGTTATAATGGAGATGTACATTTGAAGTGTACATGACAATGTGTAGAAGTTACAACCAGGGGTCTGGTGCTGTGGAGCAGCGGGTTAACCCCCTGGCCTCAAGCGCCAGCATCCCATATAGGTGCCGGTTCTAGTCCCGGCTGCTCCTCTTCCAATCCAGCTCTCTGCTATGGCCTGGGAAAGCAGTAGAAGATGACCCAAGTCCTTGGGCCCCTGCACCCATGTGGGAGACCCAGAAGAAGCTCCTGGATCTTGGCTTCAGGTCGGCACAGCTTTAGCCATTGCAGCCAGATGGGGAGTGAACCATTGGATGGAAGACCTCTCTCTCTGCCTCTCCTCTCTCTGTGTAACTCTGACTTTCAAATAAATAAATAAATCTTTAAAAATAAGAAGTTACAACCAAATGCTCGGCCATTTCATGTAAGGTACTTGAGCATCTATGGATTTGGGTATCTGCAGGGTTCCTGGAATCAGTTCCCTAAGAATATAAAGGGCTGACTGTGATTAGGAAAGATTGGTGGATAAAATTAAGCCTGTGGCAAATGGAAAGGAATGCAAATTTGTAAGGGTGTAAAATCACGGGGTTTGTTGTGCTGGCTGTGGGATGTGCGAGAAGCACTCTCTTGTGACTACTTGATTTCTCTACTGAATGCTCATCATTCTCCTATGCAGGGCCTAACAGGAGAAATTAGTGTGTGGAACTCAATCTAGGGTTCAGTTTTAGACTGATAATGCTTCATCTTCTAGATATGCAAAGTGAGTTGTCCCTTTGGCTTCATGAGCAAAATGCTAGAAGGATAAACTTTAGATTAATTATGGAATAGACATATTTCATATCTCCTTCCCATGTTGTGATTTTTATAAAAATTTCCATTTTGATTCAACTTCTCTGATTTTATAAATTTATTAAAGTTCATGTGTGTGATGTCTGAGTCACACAATTGACCCTTTGACTTAAGGATAGACAAAAGGCAAGTTTTCCACTTGTCTTGGTTTCCCTGGCAGTGCCGGCTTCTGGCTATGATAAGATCTGGTCAGATTAATCTCCCCTTTTATACTAAAGAGGATTAGCACAGATCTTTTTGGTTTTGGAGGGGGTGACATCTAAATAAATTAAAGTTAAAATATCACGAGTTGTATATTGAAATACCTCTAATAACGTATCCACTATACCTCCTGCTCAGCAGCACTGCACACTTTAGAGAGTGAGTTCTTTCCCTCCTGCTGCCAGTGCCCAGCCTCTCCAGAGAGAAGCTGTCTATACAGTGTTAGCCTAGGAGAAGACCCAGTTCCAGAATACAGTCTATGCGTATGGCTGCTGGGGGGAGGGAGATAAAGTCCATGTCTACTATTGAGCATCCACTCCAGTGCTCTCCTTTCATCTGAAAGAGTAAAGAGTGGCTGTTTCGTGGGCAAAGCCAGGATAATTGGGTGCTTAGTAAGGCTATGGAGAAAAATGAGTCCGTTGTTTTGAGAGGCTAGTCAGAATGACTGTGAGGATGTAAGACTCTGGGCTCCCGTTCCTTTAAGCTGGCTAAAATGTTTTTTCATTTCTTAAATATTTGCAATTATCTTGTCAATGTTTGCATCTCCATTCATGGGCACTCAGTGTTCCCTTGCAAATAGTCATAGGCTGCCTTGCACATATTGCCTTACTGGAGTTTTCATTTTCCGCTTCCTGCCACACAGTAGCACACCTGAATGAACTCTAAAATGGTCAGAAAAGCTGAGGCTGGCAGATGAAGCGTGGACTTGGAGGATGTCCCCATGTCATTACCCTGTCAGTCAGATGTGACACTGTGGAATAGTGTGCCCCTGGGAAGTTGCCTTTATTCTCTAACAGTGTGTCATGGTTTCGAACTTGACAATCATTTTGCTGCTGGAGAGTACTGGTGTGATGTGGTGCTGGGAGCATTGTGTGACATAGGATGAGTGTTCTCTGAACATCACGAGTGTGCTTTTCATGTTGCTAACAAAGGGATTCTGAACAGGAAACTTCTTGTACCACATTAGAAACATGTGTGAAGTGTACTCACGTGTATTGAATGCACACACTACTAGTTATTTCACAGGATAATCTAATCCAAATGACTTGTAAAAAATATTATTCCCTTTACAAAGATGAGGAAACATAGACTGTAGTGCTAAGTTAACTTCCTCATTTTATGAAGTAGCAGCAAGACTTGAATTTGGGCCTTTTATTTTTTTTAGGATTTATTTTATTTATTTGAAAGACAGAGTTGCGAAGAGAGATCAAGACAGAGAGAGAGAGAGAGAGAGGGCTTGCATCCACTGGTTCACTCACCAGATGGGCCAATGGCCAGAGCTGAGCCAATGCAAAGCCAGGAGCTAGGAGATTCTTCTGGGTCTCCCATGTGGGCACAAGGGCCCAAGGATTGGGCCATCTTCTGCTGCTATCCCAGGTACATTAGCAGAGAGCAGGATAGGAAGTGGAGCAGGTGGAACTTAAAAACGACATCCATATGGAATGCTGGTACTAAAGGCTGAGGCTTTAACCTGCTGTGCCACAGCCCTGGTCCTGAATTTGGGTCTTTTTGACCCCAGAGCTTGTTCTTGTTTTATTAGACCGTACAGAAGGGTGAAACATAAATGCAATACAAAATGACTGGATCTGAGCAATTTATATCAGTGTATAATTAAGGACTTCCCTGTGACATAAGCATAATTTTACCCAAATTTGTAAAACATGTGTTTGAGGATGTTGGGCATCCACTTGTTTAAATGATGGCTCATAGCTAAATTCCTATAGAATTTGCCTATTGCACCTTCTGTCTCTGAATGTTTTCTCAATCTTTCTTACTCTCAGAAAACATGATATTTGGTATTTTAAGTTAAGTTGGGTCTGAAGTCTGGGACGAATGGAAGACTGGAATGCTATGCACCCTACAGCAATCAGTCTTTATGGCTCCAGGACAAGCATTATTCTATGTTCTGCTGTTGAAGTCTGTCTCCTTTCAGAGCTTAAAGCAAGTAATGCAAAGAGCTTTGTCATCCATGATGTACGCTAAAATCACAGGTGGGGAGGTGTGAAGAATTTTTATTCTCACTGTCTTTATGATGTTAATGATTCTCTGGACAAAACCACTTAGTTTTATGTAAAATTAAAAATTCATAACCTGTGAAACTCATGAAGACTTTATATCAGCAAATCACTGATGATCACCCAAGTAAGTATTGTCAATTCTGTTTGTACTCTTACAAACAGGGTAGAAAAAAAAAACTCTTAAAAATTCTTTGACCCTGCTTTTTTGCTATCTGAATGGTCATGGGTGAGTGGAAAATCAATGAAGTGCTGTGAGAATTGCACCTCAGTGTTGCCGACAAGCCGCACAAAAATCCAACTTTTCACATGAGATGAAGATTGCCTTTGCTTCATTTACTCTCTTAAGGCACATTAAAATCAAAGCTATCACCCCATTTGGCCATCTGTCAATGCTCCCTACACAGTAAGCGGGTAGACTTTGTTCCTGGATCACCAGAGTAGGAGAGTGTTTTGTTGTTGTAATAAATGGTTTTAAGCTTAAGAGACAGAAATAAAGCAATGCAATTTATAAAGTTGGGGTGAAAATGTTAAATGCAGTTTTCCAAACTACTGAGAATTGTATATGGATGAGCTGCAATAAATAAAGCATGGCTTTACTAGTTTATAAAAATAAATGATAAAGATGAAATAAATTAATATATAACCTTCTATTTGCAATCATTTCATGAATTCACAAAATGCATACAACCATCCTATGCTCATTAAATTTTAAATTTCATGTTCCAATGTCATATGGTAAATAATGTATCACAGTTTCCCTACTCAAGTTTAATTTCCAAAGTTTTTTTCAGAGGAGTCCAAAAACCTAAAAACCTAGTTTCCAAAGGTTCCCAGGCCATTGTTCTCCTGTTTATTAACAATGCACTGCCTTCTAACAATGGCTTGTATTTTTAAATTGAACATGCTGAATCCCATTTGCTGACCCTGAACTCAGTGAAACACAAGTGCTCGTTTTGCAGGTGTTGGTTAATAGAACTTGTGTGGCCAACATCGTCACAGTAGTTCCAGGGAATAGAGGCGCCTTGGACCTTCACAACAAACACATAAAGGCTCTAGTTCTTTTCACAACCAAACTCAAAAACTATTTCCTTGGTCTACTATTTGCAGCAGATTAGGTCTGGCATATGTGGCTACAGGACTTAACAAGCACAAAGTGTTCCACGTGGTAAGCAACTGCAGAATAACAAGCCAGTCACAGATTCTTCTAAATATGGTCTCATACAGAGATTTGCCATTAAATCTATTGGAAATATAAACAAAAACCAAGAAGCCATACAATGTGTTATACTGGAAAAAACACAAATAATATAAAAATCCATTCAAAATGGTTTCCTTTCTAACAAGGCACTATTTGTTCTCAAAGTTCAATTTGTCTTGGTGAAAATCTCATTGAGTTCTGATCATGTTCCTGGGAAAGCAGAAATAATAATAACTATAAAATAGGGTTCTGAGGAACACTGGTTCTACTGGTTAATAGATATTCAAGTTTAGGCAATAGTTTATGTCATTGGCCTTTTTTTTTTTAATCTTCGGAGAGAGTCATGTGCTCATTAAAATAATAAACATTCAGATAAATCCTACAATAAAGAAATGTAGTTAATGTTTTCAATTCTGCTGTTCCCAAATTTATTTGAAAACAGAACATCTTGTTTGCCTTAATATTTACTTATATTGTGCAGAAGAAAAATTGGAAGAACTCATTTTGAAAGTGCATCCAAGGACAACTGGAGCCATCTTTCTGAGGAACTGATAGTGTTCCTTTCACTTTCAAAAATGTCCTTATGATTCCTAAACATTGCTTATTTATTGCCCTCCCCACAACTTCCCAGAAAAAAATTGTACTCATTTTTATCGATTCCTTTTCTTTGGATTTCCAATTGCGTGGAAACCCAAATGTCTACCAATAATGCATAGAAAGATGAAAGTGTTGTGTGCACAGGAGAGAATGCTCTTCAGCATTCAGGAGTTTGATTTAACTTTTTGTTTGTTTGTTTGTTTTGACACTAGAGTGGACAGTGAGAGAGAGAGACAGAGAGCAAGGTCTTCCTTTGCCGTTGGTTCACCCTCCAATGGGTGAATGTGCCAGGACCTAAGGACTTTACTGCTAACGGGTTCTGTGTGCTTCTCATGTATTGGGAAACAAGTGAAGAAATATCTGATGAGATTCATCTTTTAGATAATGGGAACAAGTCCAGTCCTCAGTTGCTATCTCAAAAATGGTACCAAAAATTAGGAACTATTCTGCAGGAATCATATATGATGCTTTAGTATTTGATTTCTCATCTTTGTTACTCTTATTTTCTCTGGTCTGTTCCCCTCAGAGAATTAAAGTTAAACACATGTAAGATGATTTTTTTTTAAGATTTTATTTATTTATTTATCTGAGAGATAGAGTTACAGACAGTGAGAGGGAGAGAGGGAGAGAGAGAGAGAGGGAAAGAGAGAGAGAGAGAGAGGGAGAGAGAGAGAGAGGTCTTCCATCCTCTGGTTCACTCCCCAAATGGCCACAATGGATGGAGCTGAGCCAATCAGAGACCTGGATCCAGGAGCCCCCTACAGGTCTCTCATGTGGGTGCAGGGGCCCAAGGACTTGGGTCATCTTCTACTGCTTTCCCAGGCCATAGCAGAGAGCTGGATAGGAAGAGGAGCAGCTGAGACTAGAACCGGCATCCATGTGGGATGTCATGCCACAGGCAGAGGATTAACCTACTGCACCACAGCACCGGCCCCAGATGATTGCCTTTAGGGCAAGCAGGATAATGCATCTTATTCTATAAACTAGTATCCTGAGATACAAAATTCCCAAGGGAAACAGCAGGTAATAGAAGATTTAAATAACAAGTAAGCAAATAATTATTATTAAATTTTAGACTATTTTCTACACATCAGGCATGATCCAAAGATTCGTGTAGAGAGATGTAAATGTAGATATAGGTATACAAACACGTTGAGGTAGAGATATGAGAGAAAGAGAAAGAGAGAAAGGGAGAGGTATAACCAAAGATGGTGAAGAGCATGGGGAAGTGGATGGACATACAAGGATACCAATAGTGATAGGCAAACTCAAAATGAAAGGAGGACCAATTGTAGCATCTACTGCTCAGAAAAGCAGTTGAGTTTCAACCATACCAGTGATTCTCCACTATTTATAAACATAATCTTTTTAAAAAATATTTTATTTATTTAAAAGACAGAGTTACAGAGAGAAGTAGAGCCAGAGAGAGAGGTCGTCCATTCCGCTGGTTCACTCCACAAACGACCGCAATGGTCAGAGCTGAGCTGATCTGAAGCCAGGAGCCAGGAGCTTCTTCTGAGCCTCCCACACAGGTTCAGGGGCCCAGGGACTTGGGCCATCTTCTACTGCTTTCCCAGGCCACAGCAGAGAGCTGGATCAGAAATGGAGCAGCCAGGACGCAAACTGGTGCCCATATGGAATGCTAGCACTGCAGGCTGGGGCTTTAACCAGCTGTGCCACAGCAATGGCCCCAGTAGAATCTTTTTCTTTACTCGTACAGGAAAGGGGCCTGAATTGGTGAATAACTAGAAACCAGCATGACTCCCGAATCATAAGAGTGCTTGGCCTTTCCGATCCTCATAGGAAGGACTGAGTCATTCCAAAGTGTTTCACCATATTCTGAGCAGGAGATACAGAGACAGGGAACCCTAGAGCTGGACAAGGAAATGGAGCTGTTTCTCACACCATGGAACATGGGCCAAGTATGTCAGAATCGCCTGCAGCCTTTGGATTTTCACTTGTCTTTCTTGGGACCTCAACACTGAGAATTGAGTCATGGCAGATTGCCATCATTTGCCCAAGGAAAGTCTTTATTTTATTCTTTTTTTTTTTTTTACAATGAATTCCATTTTGCTTAATTTAATACTTTCCTGTCACTTCCTTTGCATGCTAGTTCATTTGGCTCTCATTAGAGGGACTCATTCCTAGTTTATTTATGAATCATTTTTAAATCTGTTGTCCATAAGCTTATTTTGTTTTATGTACCTCATACATACATATTATATGTGACATTAATTGTAATTTTTGTTTAGTAATTTAAGTAGCATAGTGTTATAAATATTGTTCTTTTTCACACCATATGTGACTTAATGTTGTATCTGAGAACTTCCATGCTGCAATGTGTAAAGTTAGGTCAAGGCCGGTGCTGCTAATCCTCCACCTAGTGGCGCTGGCACACCAGGTTCTGGTCCCGGTCGGGGCACCGGATTCTGTCCCGGTTGCCCCTCTTCCAGGCCAGCTCTCTGCTGTGGCCCAGGAGTGCAGTGGAGGATGGCCCAAGTGCTTGGGCCCTGCACCCCATGGGAGACTAGGAGAAGCACCTGGCTCCTGGCACTGGATCAGTGCGGTACGCAGGCCATAGCAGCCATTTGTGGGGTGAACCAATGGAAGGAAGACCTTTCTCTCTGTCTCTCTCTCTCTCTCTGTTTAACTCTGCCTGTCAAAAAAAAAAAATTTCACCCACTTGATGGTAAAAAAACTCCACCTACATTTTCTTTGGCCATTTTCTTTCTTTTCATTATATGGGCTGGAACTCACCTTACCCTCTTGTCATGTGACTTTTGTCCCTGTCAATTCCTTCACTTTTTTATGATCAACCTTAGCTTGTTTCTTTTACCATGTTAGTCTCAATCTGTGCCAGTTTGAGCACTGAAACTTTATATGTTTACATATACTATATACAAAGTATATAATGTGTTCATCAAATGTGACTGTTGAATTAATACATATGAATATGAATGAGTGGTATTCCAGTAGTTGATAGAAATGTGTCCTTCTTTGAATTTCACTTTTCATGAACAATTTTTTTTAAAAAAGACATTTATTTATTTATTTGAAAGACAGAGTTACAGAGGGAAAAGGAGAGAAAGAGAAAGGCAGAGAGAGAGAGAGAGAGATTTTTATTGGATGATTCATTCTCCAAATGATCTTAATGGCTGGGGCTGGGCCAGCCTGAAATCAGGAGCCATGAGCTTCTTCTGGTCTCTCACGTGGGTGGCAGGGACCCAAGTAATTCAAACATCTTCTGCTGCTTTTCCCAGGCCATTACCAGGGAGCTGAATGGGAAGTGGAGCAGCCAGGACTTGAATTGATGGGATGTTGGTTTAACCTTCTAAACCAGAGTGCTGGCCTTGACCAGTGAATGTCCCTAAGTATCCTTGTACATATTCTTCTTTATATACATATTATAAAGGACTTAATTTTGCTGATATGCTATTGAGGAACCCTCACCAATAACAAAAATAAATCCATTGTGACCTTGTACATGTATTTTCCCATCATCTCTCTCTCATTTTCAATTGGAACAATGACATATTAGTAACCTTCAGTCTTTCCACCTTAGGTGACAATAAATATATAACACTGAAAGATGAAATATAAAAGACCACACTTTGACATGAAAATAGTCAAGAGGGCACAGAGTCTTGTTAGGAAATACAGCCCATTTGTCTAATCCCTGTCTTGAACATATAATTGACACATGTTCTTTAATAGGGCAGGATATTTTATGTAAGTGCTGTCCCAAGATGCCTAACACAGCGCTGTACAGCTATTCTGAAATAGTTGATAAAAATGTCCTAAGGGCCAGTGTTGTAGCACAGTAGTTAAGCCTCTGTCTGCAGCACCAGCACTCCATATGGGCACTGGTTCTTGTCCCTGCTGCTTCACTTCTGATCTAGCTCTCTGATGATGGTCTTGGAAATCAGTCAAAGATGGCCCAAGTACTTGGGCCCCTGCATTCACATGGGAGATCCAAATGAAGCTCCTGACCCCTGGCTTTGGGTCAGCCCAGCTCTGGCTATCACAACGATTTGGGAAGTGAACCTGTGGATGGAAGACCCCTCTCTCTGTCTTCCATTGTAACTCTGCCTCTCAAATAAATAAATAAATAAATCTTTAAAAACATCTCTTCTCTCATCACTATATCACACAAGTGCATCTTATGTTGAAAATGACTTTCCCCAAGTTTTCTGGATAAAGATTCTGTTTTGTGAAGATGGGCAAAATTATTAATATAAAATATCATCCTGTATGAATCTTTGATATTTCAGGTCCTTACAACCTTAAAGAAGAAAAAAAATCACAAAAGAGAGAATTAGACTGGAACATTTATTTTGAAGATTTTAGTGTATTTTTGGAGTGAATGCATGTACTCCTAGGTTTTGGATCAGAAAACTAACGGAAGCTCTTCTCCAAGGTGAAAGAGATATTGTGAGGAAAAGATCCAGCTGTTCTTTGCATCTGTTGGAAACTCACATCAGAACAAAGGCAAAAGCAGCTGAGGCTGGTTAGATCATTAGTGTCTTTCATGTAGGCAGAGGAGAAGAGAGATGACCACTCTCACACTCTCCTGGATGGGAGGTAACTTTCATTTCATCCATTCTGCTCTTGAGAAGTTGACATTATTATAATGAAAAACGTGTCAGGTTGGTGAGATTTGAATTGAGTGTGCACATTTGCTAGCATTGCTGGCTGCACAGGTACTTTTGCTGATGAAATGAAGTGCTCTATAATATTAAATCATTATTTCATGCCACCTGTATTAATGTTATGAAGGGCATTGCAAATTATATTATACTGTGTCTTACGGTTGATTAATATAGGGCTGGGCATGTATGTCCTTTTGTGGAGTTAGATACTGGAATTCTTTTCAGAGGGAAAGGAAATTTTATTTATCCATATTTGCTTTTTCTTATAGATTTAAAATCCAATGCATCTTTTCCAAAAAGATAGAGTGGATGAAAAATAAAGACAGAAGTGAGGAAAAACTAAAGAGAGCTGAAGAGATCCCATGGCTTTTAAAGGAAGCATTTTCTTTTTCTTTGCAATTAGCTAATTTTAAAATTAATTTATAGGTATCATCCATTTTATAGGTTACAGTATGATCTTTCAGTACATTTATACATAATGTAATGATCAACTCATGATACTAGGGTTATCTATTATTGCAAGTTTTTATTATATCTTTATGATTAGAACATTCAAAATCTTCTCTGTTGGCTATTTTGAATTCTATGATACAATATTATTAATTAAAATCACTCTGCTGTGTAATAGAACACCAGAATGTATCCCTCCTAACTGGCTGGGACTTTGTGTCCCTTAACCAATCTTTCTCCCCAGTCTCGTCTCTACCCTCCCTTCTCTTACCATCTGTAAATTTCTATTCTGCTCTCTCCTTCCCCAGGTATCTTGCATACTGCAGAGGGCTTTTAAAAAGATCATGCATGGGCTAGAGGAATATTAAATAAAGACAATGGAAAAAATAAAAATGAAATGTTAGAATAATTGCTAATAAGCCTTCAAGAAAAGTCAGGGGTTTCTTTCTGTCTCCAACATTACATGGGAGGCCTCCTAGCAATCTGAGATTTAGAGCTCACTTTTCATGCATGCTCTGGAACATACTAATTTTTGAACAGCTGCCCAGCATGGAGTCCACAAGCCCTTTCTTTTGCCCTTAACCCTACCTCCTGCAATTTTCCTTAGTTTCTTTAAAAAAGCATCCAATAAGTTTAGAATATTCTAGAGGAAAAATTATGAACATCAATTTGGTCAGGAAAGCCAAATCGGACTGTTGTAGATAATGCAATGAGTATATTCATAAGTTCCTGGGGTTAGCAAAAGAAGTTCGTATCTAGGAGTGGGCTCTCCGGATGTTTCCTACACCATTAGGGGCAGCCAAGGCTAAGGACTGCGAATGTAAATGAGCACACCTTATCTTTTAACTTGGGCATCTTCAGAGCCAAGTCACTGGCAGCCACCACAATGGAAGCTAGATTTAAATGGACTTTGGCATTGCTTTTATTCATTAATCTTTTGCTGCATTGGCCAGTCTGCTTATATGTTTTGCAAAGAAACAACATTTCTATTTTACTATTATATGTACAGTCATTCCTTGTTATCCATAAGGGATCAGTTCCAGGATCCCTGTGGATATGAAAATTCCTGGGTGTTCAAGTCCATTAATTGAAATGGCATAGTATTTGCATATAACCTACACATCTCCTCCTCCATACTTTGAATCATCCTAGATTGCTTACAGAACCCTATTCAGTGTAATGCTGTGTCAATAGTTTTTATGCAATATTGTTTAGGGAACAATGAAAGAAAAAGATCTGTCCATGTTTGTAAAGATGCAATTTTTCCCCAATATTTTCCACATGTACTTGTACAATCATGAAAAGATTTATTTAAACAAGCAACGCCATAATAAGAACAGAAGCTATCTCACCTTCGAACATCCACTAACTTAGTAATTACTAATACTGTTGACTATGCATAGTTATAGCTCCCTAGGACCGGTGTTGTGGTGCAGTGGGTTAAGCTGCAGCGTGCTACACAGGTGTTCCATATGAGGGCTGATTCCAGTCTCAGCTGCTCCACTTTCAACTCAGCTCTCTGCTGGTGTTCCTGAGAGAGCAGCTGAAGACATCCCAAGAACTTGGGCCACAGTTAACCATGTGGGAGACCTGGATGGAGTTCCAGGTTCCTGGCTTTGCCCTGGCCCAATCCTGGCCATTGTGGCCATTTGGAGAGTGAACCAGCAGATGGAAGATATGTGTCTCTCTCTCTCTCTCTGCCTCTGTCTCTAACTCTACCTTTCAAATAAAGAAAACAATAAGTCCTTAAAAGAAATAAGCTTTTTATGACATGAGGTGGTTTTTTGGAAACATGAACACATAGACGTAACATTCCTAAAGCCACTCAGCTGGGAAGTGGTTGAGCAGGAATTTGATGCCCAGCAGTCTTAGTTTATTTGTTAGACTTTCTTTCCTAATTTTTAAAGATGGATTGAAGAGAACAGCAGTGATATCTGACCTTGATTACTGCTATCTTATAGATAATATGCTATTATCATATGGTCATGTCATACCGATCTATCCATCACTGTGCTTATTATTTCTTCCTGAAAACTGATCTTGATAACCTAACTTTTGTATGACTTTTCACTCTCCACTGAAGGCATCATTATCTTTATGGTAACATGTAGGCAAAATGTTTGAGAACCTATGTTTTTTAATCTATTGGACAAGCTTCTTTTCTTCTTTCAAGTTTTGCTAAAGAAATGCCCATACTGCTAATCTGTCCACACTCTTCAGGGAGATAGGGCTTCCCCTACCTTTTGGGTTTTCCTTTGGGTCTGTTTCTCTTGGTTCCCAAATGCTAGTATCTCCATTGAGTACTTTAGAATTCCTGGGTGTTTGAGATCTCAGCCAATTGTAACATATTCAGAACCAACATCTTTATCCACACCCTCCCCAAATACTGGATTTTTCTTTGACAAAAAGAAAAGCATTCAAGTAATTATAATGTTTGACAGGTTTGGGAGCTATACCAATTGAGCACTTGCTCCCCACTCCCTTCTCTTGCATCCCTTAGGACATTCATTTTTGGAGCCCAGGTGGCATGAAACACGTGCTCAACAAATGCGTTTAAATGGATTAAATAAAAGTTGATTCAAGTTAAGTTGACACCAGGGAGATTTTCAGGAAAATAAATCCTAGAGAATATTCTTGAGCATCAGCCTAAGCCAATCTTCATCATTCTATCATTAATTTCACATGATCAGTTATTTATAAGAATAAACCAAGTCTAGTAAGAATCTACTATATTATGAAATTTCTGCTTGTCCAGGTGGACAGTCTAAATAATTTCAGATGAACAATATTTTACATACAAGGGCCATAGCAGGTTAACTTGGCCACCTGGAAGAAGCAGATTCCTGGAATGATTCTGTACAGGGTTCTGGATAATTAAAGCTTATTATACTGAAATTTCATTAGTTTGGAGAGTTATGCTGAGTTTATAGAAAGAACTCTATTTATGAAAACAAATAACAACATGTGACTTGTATCAGGCACTTTTAATTTTGTATCAGGTCTTTAAAGCATATGTTGGCTGTTTGCGTCCACAGCTTCCACATCCATGGAATCCATCAATCATAGATCAAAAACATTATTTTTAAAAAATTGCATCTGTACTACACAGTTTAGATTTTTTTCTTGTCAATACAATATTGACAACTATTAGATAGCGCTTACATTTTATTAGATGTTAAGTATAATCTAGAGATGATTTAAAGTGCAGTCATACCCCATATAGTTTTCAGGCGATGAACTTCACCTACAATGGTGAACCCTTGAAATTATATCATGCAGTGATGTCATAAAGCTCTTTGTGTAGTTATACTCTATGATGTTCACACAATGAAAATTGTCTAATGGCACAATCCTTAGAAGGAATCCATGCTTAGTAAATGATACATAGTTGTATGTAGGAAAATCTGTATAGATTATATGCAAATATTACACCATTTTCTACAAGGAGCTTGAACATCCTTGGAGTTTGGTGTCCACAGGGGACCACTCCCACGAAAACACAGAAGGAAAATAGTATGTGTAATTATTACTGTTTTTTAAAATACTTTTGTTGAAAGGCAGACACACACACATACATATATGGAGAGAGTGAGAGAGAGAGAGAGAGAGAGAGAGAGAGAGAGAAACAAATCTTCCATCTACTGGTTTATTACTTATATGCTTGCAGAAGGTAGTCCTAACGAAGGCTGAAGCTGAGAACCGGAAACTCAATCCAAGTTTCCAATGTGGGTGGCATGAACCCAACTATATGAATCATCTTTGCTGTCTCCCAGGTGCTGCGTTAGTAGGAAGCTAGAATTGGAAGTGTAGCCAGGATTTGAACCCAGATACTCTGAGATGGGATGCAGCTGTCCCAAATGGTGTCTTAACCATTGTGCTACATACTTGTCTCTATAGGTATAATTACTACCCTTCCTCTACTTCTTGAATCATCTATCATGGCCTTTTCCCCTAAATGCTTCATTATATAACTCAAAAACTACACTAACATTGTGTGTCATAAACTCTAAAATAATATAAACACTTAAATCACAGATAACACTTAATAATAATTCAAAAATGTAATCTGAGCCCACATTTAAATTATAGCCATTGTAATTGAAGTATTTTTCATAGTCATTTCTTAAAAAATAAAAACAGCAGGCATTTGGTGCGGTGGTTAGGAAGCCACTTGGGACACACACATTCATATCTGCCCCTGGGTTTAGGTCTAGGCAATGCTTATCTCCAGCTTCCTGCTAATGTACGTGCTGGGATGCAGCAGTTGGTGGTTGAGACAGGTGCGTCCTTGCCACCATGTTGGAAATGTAGACAGATTTACAAGCTCCTTGCTTTGGCCTTGCTGAATCCTAACTGTTGCTGACAGTTGGGGAGTGAACAACGGAAAGGGAAGATCTCTATATATCTTTGGCTTTCAAATAAATAAGTAAATAAATAAAAATAAATAGTGTATGTAGAACCACTCAGGATATGCATAGATAACCTCTGACTCTTTGAAGGATCAGACCAACTATCCTTTAGAATGCTTCACCTTTGCTTTGTTTGAGAGTTCCTCATGGTTTAGCTAAACTACGTTTTCTTTCCTTTGTATTTCCTTTAACCTGGAAGTTGGGTTTAAAGATTTGATTAAAATTAAGTTAAACATTTTCTTGGAAGAGATGCTCATAGGTGAAGCAGTAGAATTCATATTATGTTATATCATTATTACAGGGTGTTTGGTTGTGCTGTAAGTAATTATTGATTACCAGCTGATGGTGCAGAATTAGTAATACTTGCAGAGGAGTGTAACTGTTCTGGCAGCTTTGCTGTGAGCAAACCTTAAAGGTTCCATTTACCAATGATAATTCTCTCATTGTCTCTTCCACAATGCCAGGTGTGTCAACAACATTAACTGTTGTTTGTATTGAGCTATTGGAAGTCTTTGATGGAGTTTACTGACTAAAAACCACTCTTTGCCATTTACACTTTATCTTGACCACATTATTGGATTATACAGCTATTGATCCAGCAGAGGATTTGAGAGGAAACAGCAGAGAGCCTGAGAATCATAATGGACAAAAGTACTCAACAGTGGAAAGTATATAGTCTGGTTTGCAGATATTACCAGGGTCTATTTCTTGTAAGATTTATTTATTTATTTTGAAAGTCAGGTAACAGAGAAGGGAAGAGACAGAGAAAGAGAGAAAGAGAGAGAGAGAGAGAGAGAGAGAGAGAGAGAATCTTCCATTCATTGTTTTACTCCCCAGTTGGTTACAACTGCTAGCACTGGGCCTGGCTGAAGCCAGGAGCAAGAAGCCCCATCTGGGTCTTCCACATGGGTGGCAAGGGCCCAGGTACTTGGGCCATCCTCCTCTGCTTTCCCAGGCCATTAGCAGGGAGTTGGATGCAAAGTGGAGCAGCTGAGACATGAAAAGCATCCATATGACATGCTGGTGTCTCAAGCTGTGGCTTTACCTGTTATGCCACATTGTCAACCGCACTAGGGTCCCTTAAGTTATTTTGCAGTGGGGTGGGTTGTGAATATACAAGCAAACTAATTTGGGGATAGAGAATGTGTAGTGAGGGGTTAAATGTAGCATATTTAAAAAATATTCTGGAAGGATTCCTATCAAAAATTATGTTGTAGTTGCAATCTACTAGCATGCAACCCTAATGCAGAGTTCCCCAAAAAGGGTTGTCTCATCCTCACCAACATGGCTGACTTTCCCATGGCAATTTCCTTTAGCTTTCTGTTTGAAAACATAAGTTGAAAATCATTAGTAGAAGGAAAAAATAATCCAGACAGTGTTCATACTTTTTTAGTTTTTAAACCAACATTCATATTTTTAGGATTTATTTGCATATTTGTCAACATATCCCAGATGAGGGCAAAGACATTTTGATGGACTTGATCCCTCTTGATCCTCCAGAGCATATGAACAGCCTAGCCTAAAGGCGAGGTTCAGGAAAGAGTTCCATTAAATGAAGGAATGAGTTGAACAACCTGGAAGCAGGCTGAAATTTAATGTTTCTTGTCTATTGTATAAGGGTACTTCAAAAAGTTCATAGGAATAACAGAATTATAAGATACGTTTGGGGCTGGCGCCATGGCTCACTTGGTTAATCCTTCGCCTGTGGTGCTGGCATCCCATATGGGCGTCGGGTTCTAGTCCCAGTTGCTCCTCTTCCAGTCCAGCTCTCTGCTGTGGCCTGGGAAGGCAGTGGAGGATGGCCCAAGTGCTTGGGCGCCTGCGCCCGCATGGGAGACCAGGAAGAAGCTCCTGGCTCCTGGCTTCAGCTCGGGATAGTTCCAGCCGTGGCGGCCATTTGCGGGGTGAACTAACAGAAGGAAGACCTTTCTGTCTGTCTCTCTCTCTCACTGTCTCACTCTATCTGTCAAAAAAAAAAAAAAAAAAAAAAAGATACATTTATATAGGGGAAAAGAAATTTACAAACCTAAGCCTAGTTTTTCCATAATATGCATTTTTCATGAAAATGTTTTCCTCCTGCATGTAGCTGATTTGTGTTATAATCTGATTAACTGCTTTTGGTGGGACTTGTCCAATGATGATGAAGTGATTAAATGGATAAGAAACATGTTTACTGAAGTCAGTATCTTAAGTGATTTTCCCTAAGTAAGTCTTGAATTTTTGGGTTTAGATTTTCTACAATTCTACATTTTGAAAATAAGGAAGGAACACAAGTTTAAACTTGTTTTTTTTTTTTTTCTTTTTTCCTCTGTAATGTTTTGTTCTTCTGGTAACTATATATATATATATATATATATATATACACACACATCAAATTGAAGGGACTGTGGCATATACAGAAACTCAGAGCAACAATTTTTTTATTTGTTAGATGAAATTCAGGTCCACTTAGAAAATAGTCTTCCTGCATTTCTCTCATGAGAAAATAGTGAATGAGTAAAGAATAAAGAGTTATGGATGTTGACCTTTGAAACTCTCCCCAAAGCTGCATGACTACTGATGGGATGACATGAAAAGTCATTTCACTTATAATGAGATACCAAGCGGGCCTGTCTTCTTTTAAAACCTGGCATTTAAAAATACATTTACTTCTATTATGTACTGGTCTAACCTGCACAGGCTATTGCATATGACATATTGCCCGAGCAGATGTTTTAGACAACATGCTGGCAGCCATGCACGTAGAGAATAAAGTTTATAGTTTTGTTTCTTCAATCTCGGAGTCACGCAATTGAGAAAGCTTTTTTATCTGGCAATTTATTGCAAATGTTATGTAAACTGCCTATTAATTTTATGCCTACTGTGCAGCAGAACTTTTTAATATGTAGAAATGGAGATGAAAAATGTCTAGATTATTTTCTTCTACAGGACATCTTTTCAGCTTAGAAAAATCTTTTGTAGTCAATTCAACTCTGACCTTATGGGAAAAGACACAGGCTAGAGGGAGATGCAGATATTTAAGGCATTGGATTTTTTGATACTAAATGAGAGCAAAGAGATAAAATTAGGAAGAAATATGTGATGATTGGTATTTTTAATTGTATTGTTTTGAGCAACCATCTAGTTTATTCCTAGGTTACAGAAGTGTAGGTTTTGAAAGAACTATTCCAGGGACACAATTGCATTCATTTTGCTGTCATGACCTCTACTGCAACTTATATTATGAACTCAAAATATGCCTGTTTAATATTTCATTAAAATGTATAAAGTATAAACATACAGTATTATGTTACATAATGCATTTGCAAGTTTATATTCAGATGTGAGAGATTTCTGTATTCATGAAGAAATGACCTTCATACCCCAGTGGAGAATCACCAGTTTATGCAACTTATGACATTTTTATTTTATTTATGTGCTGAATGAAAATATGACATTCATATCATCATCTTTAACAAATGTATTATCAATCAGAGAGAGCACAAAACCATCTCCGTTTCAGTAGGTTGCTCGCACAAACATTCGCCCCTGATGACTTAGCAATGCCACTTTTAACCACGCCTGTACTCAAATATTTGAATTTGGATTTCTTTTCCAAAAATTATTCATATATTTATTTGAGATACACACACCACCAAACAAACACAAAGAGACACACACACACATTGGCAGAAAAATAGAGATGCCATATTGTTTGGGACTGGGCTAGGGCCAAAGCTGGGAGCCGGGAATGCAATCTAGGTCTCCCATGTTAGTGGCTGGAACTCAATTTCCTAACCCATCATTATTGCCTCACAGGGTCTACATTAGCAGGAAGCTGTAATCTGCTGCCAGCAATGGTAATCAAGCCCCACTATTCCGATATGGGATGCTGTTGGCTTCACTGGCATCTTACCCTTGGCCAAACACCATCTACTGCATTGTACTTCTGAACTTTGCCTTTCCATATCAAAGTTTATAAAATTATAATTTGAAAAGTGAAAAAAATATGATTTCATGGTATATAATCAATAGGTAATATTCCTAAATGGCAGACAAGTAGAACTTTGTAGAATGAAAGAGAAATTAGTTAATACTAAATCAATTAATAAAAACCCATCACTACCACAATGGGACCAGAATGTTTGAACAGGTTAGGAGTCTCACATGAAAAATTCATCAGAATAAGCAGTTTATTTGTCACTATGGTCTCCCTTCTCCCAAACAGCATCCATTCAATTCTGACAAATCTTTCAGTTTTGAATTCCACCAAAAAAAGAGAGAAAAATTGCAAGAAATTATTTTAAAAATTCCAAGCATTATTTTATTATAGTTCCTATAAATAATAGCACTTTTAAAAATAGCATTTTAATACCAACACTGTCTCTTCTGTTTTCAACAAATATAAGAGATGGCTGTTTCACCATTCATTTACCAAAAAGGGAAAGCTGATGTTCCCACATCAGCTAATATAGCACAATAGGAAGTACTGCTTCAGGTTAGCACAAGTCTCTGTCTTCCATGCTATAGCAGGAAATTAGCAGAAAAAATGCAGCAAAATTCTGATTCCTGCACTGCAGTGTCTTTCTGTAAATCTAAAATAAGTAATTGTGACAGATTAAATGCCATTGGAAATTGAGCTAGCAAAATGCCAGGGTCCCCTTCAGAGCTATTTTCTACAACCTGGAATTCCCAGCATATCAATGCATATAAGGAACAAAATATTTCATATTATTGATAGGCGATGACCCTTAGAACTGCTGTTTCCTATCAATAGAGAGAAACATTTTATTTATTTATTTAAAATATTTATGTATTTATTTGAAAGGCAGAGTTACAGAGAGGCAGAGGTGGACGCAGAGGCAGAGAGAGAGGTCTTCTATCCACTGGTTCACTCCCCAGATGGCCACAATGGCCAGAGCTGGGTTGATCCGAAGCCAGGAGCCAGGAGCTTCTTCTAGGTCTCCCAAGTGGGTCAGGGACCCAAGGACTTAGGCCATCTTCTACTGCTTTCCCAGGCCATCAGCGGAGAGCTGGATCAGAAGTGCAGCAGCCAGGACTCAAACCAGCACTCATATGGAATGTCGGCACTGCAGCCGGTGGCTTTATCTGTTGTGCCACAGTGCCAGCCCTGAGAAAAACATTTTATTACAATATGGAAAGATCTTTGTCAATAGAATTTTTCCTAATTTTTGTTATAGCATATTAAAACATCACTAAAATAAATTACAAAAATTTATTTTTAATTATATGAATTGAAAAGTAGGAATATGGTTTGATTGTATAATTAATATCACCCTGTTCAGTAACTGATATACTTAATTAAGGAAAAAGATACTTTGATATCTGAAAGTTTATAGTGCTATCACATGTAGTCTCTTTTTTCTTTAAAGACTTAGCACCTGGCTCCTGGCTTTGGCTCGGCACAGCGCGCCGGCTGCAGCACGCCAGCCGTAGCGGCCATTAAGGGGGGTTAACCAATGGAAAGGAAGACCTTTCTCTCTGTCTCTCTCATTCTCACTGTCTAACTCTGCCTGTCAAAAAAAGAAGATTAATCTGATTGAAAGATACTTCCAGAGAGAGAGAGTATGAGAGTGAGAGAGAGAGAGATTCTCTATCTGCTCACTCACTCCCCAAATGGCTGGTGCAGATCCAAACCAAAGCCAGGGGCCTGGAACTTCCTCTGGGTCTACTACCTGGGGTGCAGAGGCCCATCTTTCACTGCTTCCCCTGGCACATTAGCAGGGCACTGGATCAGAAGTGGAGTAACCAGGACTCAATAGTGTCTCATATGGGATGCCAGTGTCACAGGTGGCAGCTTAACCTGCTGTGCCTGAAAGCCATCCCCATACTAGTGTATTCAAGAAGATTCGGTTATTTCATACTGTACATGTATTTAGTTACTAGATTTTGGTGTGTGATTTAATAGAGCTGCTCTTTTTTGAAATGCAGGGGAAATTCTAAATAGCCCCTCTCCAAATCTGTTCAAACTGACACCTCTCATTTATTGCACTAAACTTCTCATTGAATACTTTTAATGCTTTCCCTTCACAAATGACATTCTTTCTTTCTCCTGTTTCACCAATTGAAGCAAGCACTTAACTATAATATCTGTAAACTGATACCTAAGTGATTTAGAAATAACAACATTTAGTTATTTCAACATCTTTGCTATTAAATGAGATAATAAACATTAAGCAGTGGGCCCTGCACCCCATGGGAGACCAGGAAAAGCACCTGGCTCCTGGCTCCTGCCAGGATCAGCGCGGTGCGCCGGCTGCAGCGGCGGCCATTGGAGGGTGAACCAACGGCAAAGGAAGACCTTTCTCTCTCTGTCTCTCTCTCTCTCACTGTCCACTCTGCCTGTCAAAAAAAAAAAAAAAAAAAAAAAAAAACATTAAGCAGTAACACATTTGACTCATTATACATAGCTATTCCTCCATTGGAACATTCTCACAATGACTTCAGGATCCTCTCAAGTACAATGCCTGCCTAGGGCTGGCAAGTCCCTCTTCTGGCTTCTTCTTTTGAATTATGATAATGATAAAGTTATCAATCTCTTGGGTTTCAGAAGCAGTTTAGTCTGCATAGTACTACACAGGTATTCCCTGCCTTGATTCTCATGACATCCTATGAGGACCACTGGGAAAATACAAGCATTGCTCTTTGAGGAGGCTCAGGAAAGTTTACTGATGGTCATTAACCTACTGTAGCGTGGTCTAGAACCCACCTGCTTGGGTTAGGCCTTGTTATTCTCAAGAGACATAAATAGATTCAGAGTAACAGAAATGAGGACATGAGTGTGTCGAAAAAAATAGAAATGGGGGGAGGGTGACTGTCTCTCTGCGGCCTCTTGCTCTCATCTGCACATTTGCTTCAGATTTTCTCTTTGAGGATTTTCTCTTATTTTCTATGCATTTTACCTAAATGTGGCCAAGTGACCATATAGTGTTTTCTAATCTGGCTCCTAACAAACAGTAGTTGTAATCTTTCTGTTCCAGTTCACCTTACTCATGCTCAAGAGTCCCACTTTTTCTCTGTCTCTCTCCTTTCTTTGTAACTCTGCCTTTCAAATAAATAGAACAAACTTTTAAAAATAGATTACCAATGTCCCCTGCATTCTTCCCTACCTGGGTATGAGGATGCCCCTGTTTCCATCCCTGCTGGAGCCAGAGACTTAGAGTCTCATGACCTGCTGCCCTTTCGTGGGTTGTGGGCACAAACTCTTCCAGGACCTAGTGTGGGGAAATTGGGACATGGATACAAGTCAGATTTTAAGATATCTCTAGAACATCAAATGGCATAACTTCACATCCAGATTGCTCCATAGCTCTCTGTCAAAATGCTAGAGGTTATAGCTAGTCCTTTAAAAAGAGAAGGAGGTTACCAACTGTTACGTTGGTAGCCCACTTCAATAACAGATAAACATCTTTGCTTTTTTTTTTTATTAAAGTGAGAACAAAACTAAACACAACCAAATATATTCTTTTGATTTTCATGAAATATTTTTTCTGTTAAATTACTCCTCAGAAAATTAGTTTAGGGCAGGGAATAATCCCCCCAGTGAAGATTTGTGTGATTGTTTGAGAGAACTATTGTCTTCTTGAATGGTTATAATGCACTCTGGTGCAATAAGCATGATTTAAATATAATTAGATCGGTGAACATCTTATAGCCAATATCGCAGATGTAGCCTACCCAACTATTAAAGTCCCATTTAAAAATAGAGATTTCTTGCCCTTGTATATTTCCTTTCTTTCTTTCTTCTTCTTCTTCTTCTTTTTTTTTTTTTTTTTTTTTTTTTTTTTTTTTGGACAGGCAGCAGGCAGAGTGGACAGTGAGAGAGAGAGACAGAGAGAAAGGTCTTCCTTTACCATTGGTTCACCCTCCAACGGCCGCTGCAGCCAGCGTGCTACGGCCGGTGCACCATGCTGATCTGAAGCCAGGAGCCAGGTGCTTCTCCTGGTCTCCCATGGGGTGCAGGGCCCAAGCACTTGGGCCATCCTCCACTGCACTCCCTGGCCACAGCAGAGAGCTGGCCTGGAAGAGGGGCAACCGGGACAGAATCTGGCACCCCGAACGGGACTAGAACCCCGGGGTGCTGGCGCCGCAAGGCGGAGGATTAGCCTATTGAGCCACGGTGCTGGGGCCCTTGTATATTTTCAACAGGATATTCATATCATGGTTGGAAAATATCAAAATTAAAAAGGAAAAGCAACTTTAAGCAACAATGAAGAGTTTTAAACAAGTGGAGTAACCACAGGAGACTTAACCAGACAGACCACCTCAGAGGGCAGCATATATTTTAAATATATATAAGTATATACCTTATGTTTATATAAAATAAATAATATATTTTAAATATATAAATAAATATATAAATATGTATTTTAAATATATAAATGAATATATTTTTCCATATATTTTAAAAGATTGCAATCAGATGTAGTATGGAATATCAAAACATTCAGTATGTGGTTGAAGCCATGTGTAGAGGAAATGTCTGCAGCTCATATATCAGAAAAGAAGATAAGATAAATCTCTATTAGTCATCTAGAGGGGTTAGAATAACAGCACAGTAAATCTCAACAGAGTTGAAAGAAGGAAATACAGACAGTTTTGCACCCCTGTTGAATAACCCTGACCTCAAAGGACAATAGGCCTCCTTTTTGGAAAGATCTATTGTTTGGTTTTCCATTCATTTTTTTAAACTTTTATTTAGTAAATATAAATTTCCAAAGTACAGCTTATGGATTACAATGGCTTTCCCCCCACCCCATAACTTCCCTCCCACCCATAACCCTCCCAACTCCCACTCCCTCTCTCATTCCATTCACATCAAGATTCATTTTCAATTATCTTTATATTCAGAAGATCAATTTAGCATATATTAAGTAAAGATTTCAACAGTTTGTACCCACACAGAAACACAAAGTATAAAGTACTGTTTGAGTACTAGTTACAGCATTAATTCACATTGAACAACACATTAAGGACAGAGATCCTACATGAGGAGTAAGGGCACAGTGACTCCTGTTGTTGACTTAACAAATTGACACTCTTGTTTATGGTGTCAGTAATCACCCTAGGCTCTTGTCATGAGTTGCCAAGGCTATCAAAGCCTTTTGAGTTCACCGACTCTGATCATATTTAGACAAGGTTGTAGTGAAAGTGGAAGTTCACTCCTCCCAGTTTTTCCATTCAAAATTCTAAATGCAAATACCCTTCCTTCATTGACCCAGGTTCTACCTCTGGAATGGCTCTGATTCTTCTACACAACACATCAAATATATATTTCCTCACTTTTACTCAGGCCACACAGCAATACCTCCTTTTCCTGTCCTTAGACATTGAGTGTTGGCCTTCATAATCACGTTGTCCTCATTTAAAACTACAGTTTTACTGAGGTGACCCTCACTTGCTGGTGACTCTTCTTTCAGCTTGATTGGCAACTCCTACAAAATCTTTCATACTGTAAGTATCATAGTAAATCCCTGAATTATCCATCAAAACCTTTATTTATGACTGTGACCAATAACTAAATATATTGGCTGTGAGCCAATGCATTAAAAAATGACAAGAGCATGAGACAGTCTGATTCACAAGGTTGAAAGGCTTCATTGCGCCAAAGAATGAATTTATACTCTTCTGAAATGAATAATGATTCTGATAAAAGAATACTTTCTTTACATAACACTGAAATATAGATATGGGGACATGGAATACAGGGAAGAGGTTTTTCAAGATATGAAATGGATATTGTGATGACTATAGGGAAGCCACTGATTGATGTAAGTGATACCAGAACCTGGGAGAATCTGCAAGAATTCATAGGTGATCCACATAATCCTCTGTCCCCTCAAAACATAGGATTGTCTGATTTGTGACCAGAGATAAATTAGGTAATAAGCAAGAGGTCCAGACTGACAAGATTTTCTTTATAATGTGGCATGCTAAGTGAAATATAGCACACCAAATGAGGTCCTAGCAGTGTCAAGTCATATGGAAATATTATCATTCCTCAGAACAATTTACCAGTGTTCATGAGACCTAAGTTTTCCATACTAGGTAGTCATTTGTACTAGTTCATGTTGTGCTGGCAAGCACTTGAAATCTATATTGTCACTCAAACTGTTGCTAAGCTAAGTAATCCACAAGTTACATGTGCCATCCATTTAATAAACTCAGAATGTAAGTTATTTTCCTCCATAATAGTCCCTCTTATGATATCATGGCTACCCTTCTCATTTTGTATCTTTGCAATCATCTTAAGCCATATTTCTTAGGCGGTGTTAAATAGAATAAAACAGGAATAGTACTGGTATTGAGTCATGGAGAACCACATTACCACATTTCAACTCCAACTCTGAACATAAAGTAATTCATTTCTCCAAAAAGATTTTAGAACCACGTTTTTCATTGCCACAGCACATGGAGACTGCAGATGGTGGCAGTGATAACACAGAGGATGATGGCAAGGACAGCAATCCTGCACTTAGGTTAGATAGAGAGACAAATTACTGCACCTTGATAGGGATTTCCATTATCTGGTAGAGCCAGCAGCCAGCACTTTGCAGAGTGTATTGTAGATAAGAAAGCCTTTGACAGAAATCCACTGATAAAGATGCAGTTCCCAGGGATGAGAAGCATATTTGTAAAGTATTAAACCCCAGCAGTTGTGGTTCTCAAACTAAGAAGTGACATCCCTGGGAGATGAACTTGGGACACGTCTTCTGAGACACACAGATGTGGCCCACAGCACGTCAGCTGCTCGTGGGCACTTAGCCCAGTCAGGAGGAATGGGAGACGCAGGTGGGTAAGAGCCACTCTGCCAACCTTAGATTTTGTTGTGCAATGTGACACAATAGATATTGTCACATTAAGGGCATGCTCTTCAAAAACATATGTTTTTCGAAGTAGTACTCCTAAATTATTATTAGTGGAATTCTGATCCTCAGATCCAGAGAAATCAAATAAACCTGTGCGTTTTACTCTTAAAATTTTCTTTGTTTCACTTTCATCAAGGTCTTAATATATTTTAAGTAAATACACCTGTGCTGTCTTTACTTCTCTGTGTCCTAAGTAATAACAAACTATATGATTAACAGCTTTAATAGTTAAAGACAGCTTTAATTTTAATATCTCCATGACACATTCCCTCCCTTTGTCAAATTCAAGGAATATTTTCTTGTGTATAGTGCCCTGATGTCCCTTCTGTTCTCCATATACATTCAAAAATTTTGGAAGCAATGTTGTGATCTCATTTGAGTTTTTATAATACCTTGGGATATAATTCTTCTAGACACAAGAGTTCTGTTAAAGCAAATCATTTCTCATAACTTTTTTACCTAACTTCCTCAGTTTTAGTTTGTCTATTTGCACACTTTTTTACATCTTTACATTTTTTCTCTCTTTTCCTCCCTCCCTCCTTCCCTCTTTTCCTCTTGCTTTCCTTTTCCCCTCCATTCCTTCCTCCATCTATCCCTACTCTTTCCCCCCTCCTCACTTCCTCCCTCTCTCCTTCTCTTTCTCTCTTTCTTTCTTTTCTTCTTTCCATTGTCCAATGATAACATCACACTCAATATGTAAAAGATTCTCAATAAATACTTAATAGTTTTTCTTGTCACTCCAGTTACAAAAGCCGCTGTCTTGGAGATGTTGGAGAAATGTCAGATATCTTTGGCTTGTCATCTCACCATCTGCTCTTCACTTTAGATTCTTTTTTGAAACTTTGCCTAGGCACATCGATGATTCACTTTCTTTCCCATAGTGTTGATGACATTTCCCCAAGTGTTAAACCTCATGCTTGTGGTTAATCAATTCTTGGATCATATCGTCATTCCAGTTTTATGATTCTTGCTATAGAATCCATGTGTCCTTTGTAGGGGCTAAAAATTGTGGTCTTCAGAGTATTTAAAACACTTCTGATATTGGCTTTCCACAAGATATTGGAATTTGCCAATTTTTCTATTGACGTGAGTGAACCTTTTTTTTTTTTTTCATAGCATTTGCCTTTTATCTTTTATGGAGCTAACCAACTGTTGTCAAGGCCTCTTTAATAGTAAACTCTTTTGGGGGATTTAGGAGACTTTCAAGAAAAGTAGACTAATGTTATGCTGAACACACAGAAGGCCAAAATTCCCAGCAAGCTTTCATCAGCAAGTCACTCATTCTGAAAATCCTGGTGAATGGGAAACTCTAGAGAGCATTTAACATTGTCTGAATGAAATAATTAAATGGTGAAGTTGGAAGGGAACCGAGAAATAGCTTAGCAAATCTCTTTCATTTTACTTGTGGGAAAGAATGAGACTCAGAGACACTAAATGCTATCCCTAGAGTAGTTCTCTATGTAAGCTGTCAAAGGGAACCCAAAGTTCTGACAACAATTCTGTGGCAGGGCTCCTTCAATGGAGCTCTAGCATTCTATCAGTCCTTCCTCAACAAAATGGTTCCCAAACAGTGAAAAACAGTGGCAGGATAAAGTAGCAAAGAACTAATGAACAGTTATGGACTTTTGTAAGTGAAATATATCATGCGTGCATCAAAGGAATTTTTGTGTATTTCCTGGAAGTGGTGAAACCAGGGCTTTGGTAGGGTTTTCTAGAGATGGTGATTTATGTACTTGATTATGGCTGGCATAGAAGGAATGAACAATCATGAAGTTAATGCAGAAAGAATTCTGAGCACTTATGGTAGAACTTGGCAAATTTACTCTCACATTAATAAGGCAATGTATTTCAACTCTCAATTATGGTGACTTTACAGCCTATGGAGAGAAAAGAATTTGTTTTTTTTTTTCAATGACTGTTTTGTGTGGAAACACTGTCCTCAAAGGAAGACTCATTGTATACAGTGTCTCTTGGTCCCAGATTGAATCAGATGCAGTTATCTGAATTGGTGCTTACAATGTCTGAGTTCCTGCTTGGCAGGTGTATTGCTACGCAATGGTGCGGGACTTTTCTGTAGCCATGTAGAATAAAATTTTTCTGTTCTTGCTGATTTGGCTCTGCTCCTCAGGATTCATTGCATGAGGTGATGTGACTGATACTGAATTGTATAATACTGAATCATTTCAGATTGGCTTTGTTTTCATACAGGTTTGCTAGATTGTACACCCTGATCAATGTATGTCACTTGTCACACCTGCTCTTATTTTAGTATTTCTCCAACAACTAAGAAACAGGCCCTCCTGTTTTGTATACTTCACACTGCACAAACGCATGGATCTCTGCTGGAACAGCAGGCGGCAACTTTCAGAAGTGTAGTTCTTCCTTGAACATGCATAACAAGTCAGCAGCTTTCAAAGACTGTGCTTTGAAAAAAAAAAAGATGACTTTTAATGAAAAGAACTCCACATTTACCATCTATTACAAAAATTCAGGCTCACAGAGCTTGGAACAAAAAGACAGGAGAGAATAAACCAGCATTGTGGTGAATCATAAAAAAGTTAGGAGTACAAAAGACACAAAAGAGTCTGTATTAAAGAAGGGATGTAAGGTCACAGAGGAGGGAAAAAGTGAGTTATGGTGATAAGAGGAGGTGAAATGTAATTGTCTGTGTACACGAGGGCTGCTGCCACGGAAGCCTAAAACTCAGAATTGCCGACAATTGTCACCTAAGAGGAGTCCTAATGCTTCAGAGTCTTTAATGCTGGAAGTCAGAAAATCAGAAAAGTATAAGAAAAGTGAATTTGTAGCACTGAATATCCTCTGAATAATTATATACACTGTTGTAAAAGAACTCACTTCTTAACTTGTACAATAGCAGTGTGAATTCAATTAAGAAGTCTGTGTCCATCCCACATTGGAGTACCTGAGTTTGCTTTCCGACTCTGGCTCCTGACTTCAGCTTCCTGTTAATGTAGACCCTGGGAGGCAGCAATGATGGCTCAAGTACTTTATTCCCATGTGTGAGACCTGATTTAAGTTTCTAGTTCCTGGCTTTCGCCAAAAACTGGCTATTTAGGGCATCTGGGGAGTGAAACAGCCGATGGGGATTTTGTCATTCAGGTCTAAGTCTTTCTGCCTCTTAAATAAATAAAAGTAAAAAATATATTAAAATAAAAAATTAACTTGGTAAATATTTTAGAAGAAAATGAACAAATCAAATAGGGAAAACACTTTTCAAATTTATTCTAATGGGGTTCCAAAAGGAAAAATTACTATTCTTTCTTTATTTGGGTGATTACCACTGCCTTTTCCTGAATCCATTTGTGTTGCTAGGAGTACTGTTTCTCTCTTTTGAAATAAATCAGTCTGTGTTAAGTAATGCAGTTTCTGAATTACACAAGGGATTCCACATGGAAGCCACTTTAGAATGCTATATTGTGAATGTCTCAGACAAACATAGGAAATCATTTTTGTCTTTTAAAAAATTGCTTTCAATGACTTGAACTAATTCTTCCATAGATAGTTGAGGATTGATACGATCCAGAGCCATATGTGTCAATTGGGATACAGCTGTAATGAGGCTCTGGTCCTTCATGGAATTTGGAGTTTAATTAGGAATATAAGGGGGGATGGAGTGAACAACAAAAGAAAAAGATCTTTTATGGGTTGTATGGAACAAGATCCCATACTTTAGTGATATCTATGTCTTTCTCTTACTCTTCCCTCTTCTTCTTTCTGAGGGTGTAATTTTAGAACTGCCTTCTTAGCCAAGTGTTAACGACGCATTCATCTCAGTTCTTCACAGAAACTCTTCATCTGGGTTAGGCATTCATGCTGACTCTCTCACTCCCTGCCTTTGTAGGTGGTCGAAGGGAAAATTTGCCTGCTCCCTACTGTGGGAGAAGAAGTTTATAAGCAGATACATATTATTTTCTACTTCTTTTGACAAAAAAATCCTAGTGCTTAATGCCTTCCCCGAGAGGAACAATCTGCTCAGGCCAGGTGTCTGGAAAACACCTATTCCTTCTGCTTTCTTCAGATGGGATCTGTTCTGGTATCTCCTTAAATATATACTCAGCAGTTAGTAGGGTACAGTTATGTAATATGTTGATAAGCTCAAGTGTGATTCCATTTTGCTCCCCTGGAGAGACTGTTCCTGAAGACAAGTCCTTCACTTGTGTGGGATGGCGTTTGCTTCTTGGAGATATCAGAGTTTTCTCTGTAACTATTGTCCTTCTCCTGCAGAATCATTCTTTTTCTTTCTCATGAATTTTTGCATCATCGTTGATTGTGCTCTTACATCACTTGTCCTTAAATAAACAAGTAATTCTTTATTACACTAACTCAGCTGTTTCTCTCATGAGTGTCTCTACTTTCTGTTGCTTCATGACAAGCTTCTTCCTTCATCACACTTATCTTGTTGAGGGCCCTGCTACCTCTCTGATGCCAAATTCTTTTCCTGACCCGAAACCTCAGCAGTATAGGATGCAGTTGATAAATCACTCTCTTTTGAAACACTTTATTTGTGTGACTTTCGTGATACCACATGTCATTGGATTTACTTCTATCTCAGGCCATTGCTTATCTTTAAAGTAAACTTTATTGATGTATGGTTTACATACATAAATTTACTCCTTTTAGTTGTACAGTTTGGTAGTTTGCACAAACACATTAAGGTCAGTAACAGTTGTCAAAATGCAGGTTACAGAATATTTCTATCCTCCCAAATGGTTTCCTTAAGCCTCTTAATGTCAATCCCTTACCTCCTCCAGCCCCTAGCAATCATGGCTCTGATTTCCCACCTATATTTCTGTCTTTTCCTGATAGCTTTATCAGTGAATTTTGCCATAAGATATAGCCTCATGTACACAGTGTTTTCACTTAGCATAAAACATTTTTAAAGTTTTTATTTTCCTAAAATGTATTTGAAAGGCAGAGAGAGAGATAGATAGACAGATTTTCCATCCACTGGTCCACTCCCCCTATACCCTCAATAGCCAGGGCTGGGTCAGATCAAAGCCAGGATCCAGAAACTCATTCCAGGTCTCCTACATGGGTACCAGAGAACCAAGTACTTGAACAATCATCTGCTGCCCCTTAATCTTGTGTCCGTTAGCAGGAAGCAGGATTGGAAGTGGAGGAGCCAGGACTTGAACCAGACACTCGATATAGCATGTGGGTGTACCAAGTGCACATTCTAATGCTGGGTTAATCACCTACCAAGTGTAAAGTTTTGAAATCATCCATGTTGTTACATCCCTCATTAGGTCATTGGACTTCATTGCTGAAAAATACAGTCCACTGCATGAGTGCACCGTGCTTTGTTTGTCCCTTCAGCAGCAGATGTGGACATTATGCTGTAACAAGTTTGGGCGATAATGGATACATCTGCTATCACATTTGCATAGTTATTTTGAGAGCATAACTCTTCCTTTTTTCTAGGTAGATCCTGAAGGCTTTCGAAGAGCAGAAGTTTTAAATTTTATGAGTTTCAGTTCACCACTTCTATGTTGTAGCCTACTTAAGAAAAAAAAAAAAAACTTCACCTTATCCAAGATCATAAATATTTTCCCATATGCCTTGCTGTAGGAGTTTCACAACTGGTTATGATCTTTTTCAAGTGGACTTTTGTTTTAAATGTGATTTAAAAGTGGAGATCATTTTGCTTTTCATCTTTCATTTCCTTTACTTTCTCCATTCTTTCCTCCCTCCTCTCCTTTCCTTCCCTCCTCTCTCCCTCCCTCGTTTACTCCCATCTTCTCTTCTTCCCTCCTCTTTCCTGCCTCCCTCTCTTCTCTCTCTTTCTCTCACTGGTGTGCAGATTCCTGCTGTTCTTCTTTGCCCTGTGTGTGCCCCATCAAGGTTCCATTTCATCTGTCACTGCTTTCTATTTTGCATCTCCTTTAGAGACTTTGGCATGCAGGAGAAAATAGTTGAGAAATAACATCCACTTTACACCTTCTACTTGTCTCAAGTGGTTAATTCTCATATCTGAAACCCATGTGTTGGCCTCATGCCTACTATATTCTTTTTTATTTAACCCCTGCATTTATTGATTTGCATGTGATATTACTGAAAATATTTCATTAGATCATCCCAGTTTCAATTTTTGACAATCTTGTAAATGAAATGGTACCTTTTAAGTTTCATTTAAAATTTTGTCATTGCTAATATGTAGAAATACAAACGAAGTATGTGTATTGTCCTGGATTCTTGCAACTTTGCTAAACTGATTTTTAGGTCTAGCAGTTCTTTGAATTGCTCTAATATTTATGTAATTTGCAAACAAAGACTTTTCTTTCTGTTTGAATCTATAATATTTTCAATTTTATCTTTATCACCTCATTTTACTGGGGTATGAGATGTAGTACAAAAATGAACGGGAGTGGTGACCTTGGACTTGTTTTCTTTGTTCCTAGTCTCAAATGGAAACATTCAATGCTTCACCATTTTGTATAATAACAACTGAGGGTCACTTATATTTTTCTTCATGAGGCAAGGAACTTTATTCTATTTCCATAATATTTTCTTTTAACAAAATTGTTACATGATGATTGACTACATAAAATTATTTTCTATGTCTGTTGAGAGATCATATTATTTATCCCTTTCAGTCAACTGATATGAATAATTATTTTATTTATTTCCTAAATTTGAGCAAATCCTCATTCCTGAGATAAGCTCCAATTGTTTGTGATGTACTATACTTTGTAGATATTACTAGAAAAAAATTGTTAACATCTTGGTCAGGAATTTTGCATCTATGTTCATCAGTACTATTGTCTTGCAGTTTTCTTTTTTGGCAATGTCTTTGTCCTTTTTTGCACATTTTGGAGATAGCTTTTGGTTATTGATTTCAAGTAAGATTCTATTGTGATCAAAGAACACACTTCATATTATCTTAATAATTTCTAAGTTGTTTTCTCATCCAAAATATGGTTTGTGTTGGTAACTATTTTCATATAAAATTCAAAAGTATATATATATATGTATATATATATATATATAGTGTTGTTATTAGGTGAAAGGGTTTATAAATGTCAATGAGATTATGAGATTATATTGGCTGAATTTTAGTTTCTTTGAGTGTTCTATGCCCATTTTCTCTTTAATTTTTGCACTGTTTTATCTGTAATGATTGAATCTCCAAATCTCCAATTTCAACTGTTGTTTTTGACACTTTGACTTCTATTAACTCATTTCCTGTATTTTAAGATCCTTGTTAGGAGTATACATATTTATCATTATTTTGTTTTCTTTTATCTCAGATAGTCTAATATTTATTGTTGACCTGGAGTTTTCTATCTGGATAAATAATATCATCAAAATTTTAGTTGCCTAGTCTGAAGTAAATAACTTCTAATACCACAATCATATAATCTTACTGATTAGATAAGTCATATAAATAAATATAATAATTTTTGTTGGGGCTGACTCTGTGGTGTAGCGGGTAAATCCACCACCTGCAATGCCAGCATCTAATATGGGCGCTGGTTCGAGTCCTGGCTGCTCTACTTCTGATCCAGCTTTCTGTTATGGCCTGGGAAAGAAGTAGAAGATGGCCCAAGCCCTTGGGCCCCTGCACCCACATGGGAGATCCAGAAGAAGTTCCTGGCTCCCGGTTTTGGATCAGCACAGCTCCGGCCGTTGCGGCCATTTGGGGAGTAAATCATCGGATGGAAGACTTCTCTCTCTCTCTCTGCCTCTCCTCCTCTCTCTGTGTAACTCTGACTTTCAAGTAAAATAAATTTTTTTGTTACTATAAAAACACATTTTATGCTTTCCATAGGTACAATTCCAAGAAGACAACAACACTTGCCTCAACCGCTCCCTCCCTCCTCTCTCTTCATCAGTTTTTGCAAAGCCATAATTTTAATTCACTCTATTCTTGTGCTTAATTCACTGCTAAGCATAACTTCAACAAGTGAAAAGTAGGACAACCACAGTTCCACAGAAGTATGAATAAGTTCTACACCCCACAATTTCTTTATCCAGTCATTAGCTGATGCACATATAGGTTAATTGCATATCTTAGCTATTGTAAATAGAGCTATAATAAACATGGGGTTAAAAATAACTCTTCCCAGGAGTGGGATGGATAGTTAGGTCATATGGTAGATCTGTTTTTAGATGTCTGAGGAAGCTCCATACTGTATTTCCTAATGGTTGTACTAGTTTATATTCCCACTAACAGTAGATTGGGGTACCTCTTAACCCTAGCCTCACCAGCAGTTACTGTTTTTGTTTTTTGGGTGATAGCCATCCTAACTGTGATGATGTGATATACCTCTTTGTGGTTTTTATTTGCATTTCCTTGATAGCTTGTGATTCTGAGCATTTTTTATGAATCTGTTGGCCATTAATATTTCATCTTTTTAAAATTGTCTGTTCATGTCCTTTGCTCTTTTCTTAACTAGATTGTTTCTTTTGCTGTTGTTTTCTTGAGCTCTTCATAGATCCTGGATATTAATCCTTTATCAATGGCATGGTTTGCAAATATTTTTCTCCCATTCTGTTGATTGCATCTTCACTTGGTTGAGTATTTCCTTTGCAATGTAGGAGCTTTGTAGCTTGATATGATACCATTTATCTATTTTTATCATTACTGCCTATGCTTCTGGGGTCTTTCTGCAGAAGACTTTGCCTATACCAATGTCTTGCACAGTTTCTCCAATGTTCTCTGGTAATTTGATTATATAATGTTTCAGATTTAGGTTCTTAATCCATTTTGAGTGGATTTTTTCTAAGGTATAATATAAGGGCCTTGTTTCATATTTCTGCATAGGAGATCAATTATCCCAGTATCACTTATTAAAGAGACTGTCCTTTCTCCAGGGATTGATTTCAGATTGTCAAAGGTTAGTTGGTTGTAGATGCATGGATCAATTTGTGGAGTTCCTATTTTGTTCCAGTAGTCTTATTTGTGTCTTCTTCTATTTCTTTCTTTCTTTTTTTTTTTTTTTTTTGTAATTTTCATTGTAGAGATCTTTCATCCCCTTGGTTAAATTTATTCTATGAATTTACAATTTTTGCAGCTATTGTGAATGAAATTGATTTTAGTTCTTTCTCTGCCTTGGCACTGCCTATGTATATAATGGCTATTGATTTTTGTGTGTTGATTTTATAACCTGCAATTTTACCAAATTCTCTTATGTATTCCTATAGTCTCTTAGTGGAGTCTTTTGGTTCCCCTATATATAGAATCATGTCATCTGCAAACAGGAATAATTTGACTTACTTCTTTCCAGTTTGTATTTTTTTTAATTTCTTTTTATTGACTAATGGATCTGGGTAAAGCTTCCAGGACTATATTGAATAGCAATGATAAAACCGAGTATCCTTTTCTGGTTCCAGATCTTAGTGGAAATGCTTTCAATTTTTTCCCATTCTATATGATGCTGGCATTGGACTTGTGATATATTGCCTTAAGTGTGTTGAGAAATATTCCTTCTATAATCAATTTTCTTAAGGTTTTTTTTTTTTATCAAGAAAGGATGTTGCATTTTACCAAATGCTTTGTCTACATCTATCAAGACAATCATATGGTTTTCTTTATTCACTTTGTTAATGTGATTTATTACATTTATTGGTTTGCATATATTGAACCATCTCTGCAAAGAAGGGATAAATTGAGGCCAGTGCTGTGGCTTAGCAGGTAAAGCCACCACCTGCAGTACCTGCATCCCAGATGGGTGCTACTTCAAGTCCCAGCTGCTCAACTTCCAATAAAGCTCTCTGTTGATGGCCTGGGAAAGCAGTAGAAGATGGCCCAAGTCCTTGGGTCCCTGCACCCATGTGGGAGACCCAGAAGAAGCACCTAGCTCCTGGCTTCAGATCAGCTTAGCTCTGGCCACTGCAACTATTTGGGGAATGAACTAGTTGATGAAATACCTCTCACTCTCTCTGCCTCTGCCTCTCTGTAATTCTGCCTTTCAAATAAATAAAATAAATCTTAAAAAAAAAAAGAAAAACAGGAATAAATCCTACTTCGGGTGACTGATGTTTTGGATGTGTTGTTGGATTTGATTAGTATGTTGTGGAGGATTTTTGCATTTATGTTCATCAGGGATATTGGTCAATAGTTCTCTTTGTGTCTTTTCTGCTTTTGAAATTAAGTTAATGCTAGCCTCATAAATGGAGTTTGAGAGGATTCCTTCAATTTGAATTGTTTTGAATAGTTTGAGAAGAATTGGAATTAGTTCTTCAGAATCTCCTAGAATTCATTAGTGAAGCCATCCAGTGTTCTCTTTTTTGGGAGGCTCTTTATTACTGGTTAAATCCCCATCTTGATTATTGGTCTATTTAGGTTTTCTGTCTTCATGATTTAATTTTCGTAGTGTGTGTGTGTGTGTGTGTGTGTGTCCAGAAGTCTATTCATTTCTTCTAAACTTTCCAATTTGTTGGCATATATCTGTTCACAGTAATTCCTGATGGTTCTTTTATTTCTGTGGTAACCATTGTTAATTCTCCCTTTTCTTCTATGATTTTATTGATTTGAGTCTTCCTTTTATTTATAGTTAGTGGGGCCAATAACCTCACTTCACTGCTCTTTTGTATTAAATTTTGGCTTAAATTTTGCTTATTCCTTCTCTAAATTTTTTCTTTCATCCTACTAATTTGGGGTTTAGTTTGTTGTTGTTTTTTTTTTCTCTAGGGCTTTGAGTTGAAATACTAAGTTATTTATTTGATGGCTTTCCAATATCTTGATGCAGGCACTTATTGCTATAAATTTCCCTCAACATTTATTTTGATGTATCCCGTAAGTTTTGATGTGTTATGTTGTCATCTTCGTTCGGTTTCCATTTTGATTACTTCTACTACCCATTGTTCATTTAGGAGTATGTTGTTCAGTCTCTGTGTTTTTGCATATTTTCTAGTTTCTTAAATTGTTAATTTCCAGCTTCTATCCATTTTGTTCATAAAAGATACATGGTATGATTTCTATTTTTTTTTGAACATGCTGAAACTTACTTTATAGCCTAGCATATGGTCTAACTTAGAAAAAGTTCCATGCACTGATGTGTATTCTTCAACTATGGGGTGAAATATTCTGTAGATATGTTAGGTCCATTTGGTCCATAGTGTAGGTTAGCTCTGTTGTTTCTTTGTTGATTTTCTGTCTGACTTGTTGGTCTGTCCCTTAATGAAAGTAGAATTATTATTCTACATTATTATTGTACTGGGGTCTATGTCTCCCTTTATATCTATTATCAATTGTTTTAAATAATCAGTGCCTTGGCATTGGGTGCATATGCATTTACTGTAGTAACATCTTACTGAGTTGATGTTTTAAGCATTACATAATGCCCTTCTTTGTCTCTCTCTCTCTCTCTCTCTCTCTCTCTCTTTTTTTTTTTCTTTTTACAGGCAGAGTGGACAGTGAGAGAGAGAGAGACAGAGAGAAAGGTCTTCCTTTGACGTTGGTTCACCCTCCAATGGCTGCCACTGCCAGTGAATTGTGGCTGGCGCACAGCGCTGATCCGATGGCAGGAGCCAGGTACTTTTCCCATGGGGTGCAGGACCCAAGTTCTTGGGGCATCCTCCACTGGCACTTCCTGGCCCACAGCAGAGGAGCTGTGCCATGGAAGAGGGGCAAC